>NW_019397494.1:47174-63592 GCF_000591075.1 Eurytemora carolleeae | reverse complement strand
TTAGGTCAGAAGTGGAGTATAGCGGATTTGCGTAGGTCAAAAAATACATAAATATAGCTTTAGATTAAAATAAAAACTGATAAACACATGAAAATGAACAAAATAAAATGCTCGATAAAAATATTTTCAGGTAAAAGCAGCAACTAGGGGGGAGGGGCATTGAAAATTCTAAGATTTTTTTTAATTGTTGCCCTACGCCACCCCTCATTTTTTTGCTCTATTCAAAAATTGCATCCCCCCCCCTCTCTAAAAAACAGTTGTGCCTCTATTTCTCTAATTTCTGAATTTAGATTTTTTAAGAGTTATCAACTAACTAAGTGTTTAATATTGCACAACCTGTCACATTTGAAAATGCACAAAATTTTCTGATCTTTTATTTTTTCTGTCAACAGACAAATTCATAAATTCTGCAAAAAAATTAAATAAACAGGAGATCGGAATTTTTGTGTGGATTTTGTTAAGCTTGAAAGCGCTTGAACTCAAAATCCAATGTGGGCACTTTTAAATCTCAGGATCAATGCTTTAATTATTCTTAATCAGTTATCCCTGCAGGGTATGACCGTGTGACCATTACGCAAAGTGATCCAAAGGTTGCAACCCCTTACGCCAATTTATTCTAAAACAATAAAAATTAAAGATACACAAGCATGCTTTATAGTTCTGAAAAATACAAAATTTGAGTTAGTAAGATTAAATCAAAGGCTAAGGCGTTGTGTCATTTAAAAGTTTCCCCAGTCTTAAAAATTGATGCAACTTTTAATATCTATGTGGACGGAAGATTATATATGATTATACAATGTTTAACGCATGACTAGGATTTTCAGCAAAAAGGGAAAATCGTTTTGCGAAGGAAAAAAAAATTGCAGAATATTTTGCATTTTTTACATTTCGTTCGCTCTCAAAGAATGGTAAAATTTCGAGAAAATACGCTTTGACCTGATTCTGAATAACGAAAAATGCGAGAAAAAGAAATGCGAAAATTTGGGGAGGAAATAATGCGAAATTCGTAAAAAAATACGGAAGAAAAAATTATTAATTATGATCGCTCAGAGCAGATAATTCCACAAGTTTTTTTTGCGCAATTAATTCTTGCAGCTATGGTTTTCGCGGAATTTTTGGGGAAATTCTTTTGGTGCCCCCCCTTTAAAACCCCTATTTTGAAAAAATATTGATTCCTTTTTTAATTAAATTATTTATGTAATTTTCTGAGGTGGACTCGACATCAGACACTCATAGGATTAATACATATCACGTATAATAAATAATGATATCAATTATATATTTACACAGAAGGTGCAGTATATATTGTAACGGAGTTCAAAGTACGTATTTTTAACAAAGAATCTTAGATCATGGTTGGAATCAATTAGCTCTGTATATGGGAACTCTGTTGGGTGTTTACATAAACTAAAACTCCTTTTTTGTAAAATTTACAAATGAATGTAACAGATTCTTTAAGAATTGATATTTGTGCTTTTATGAATATGTGATGTTTTTTCCGATAGTCTCTTTTTCAAACAGTATTTATACTAGCTGGGAGATAATCACTATCTCTCCAACACTAGATACTTATTCAAATCCAAGGCTATAAGTTTAAACAATCATTCTTAGTTTTAATAAATAGGGTTTTTACTAAATGGGTTTTTATTAATAATGTGAGTTATGTGAGTTAAGTTCAGAGCCTCAGCTCTGGTTAACTGAAAATATTACAATGTTTGTAGGCTTATATAGGCCTGAATGCTTATAACAGTTGGCAAATAAAATATAGTATAGTTGCGCAGTCGCATTTACTCATTTTTCTAAAAAAAAAGAAAAAAAATCTATAGTTTGAAATATAAAAATTTTGAAAGAAGTTATTATTTACGGGTGGAATATCAATCTAAATTTGTGTTAAAAGAAAATGTTTTAGCATGTTTAGCATTTTCTTTAAACATAAGGACTAAATTTATAGATTGCATTGTATTGACTTGGGATCATCTGCAGAAAAACCAAGTCCACTTTTACAGGTTTATGTGGGCATGCAGTAGATGTTGGAGTTTATTGTTGTTGTTGGGATTTTTGTTGGATGATTTTGTTGTTGTTGTTGATGGAATATTTGTTGAAATATTTTGTTGAGGTTTTTGGAATCTTTGTTGATGTTGGTGGAATATTTGTTGATGTTGGTGGAATATTTGTTAGAATATTTTGTTGATGTTGGAATGTTTTGTTGTTGGTGGTGGAATGTTGTTGTTGTTAATGGAATATTTGTTGTTTTTTGGAATCTTTGTTGATGTTGGTGGAATATTTGTTGGATTTTTTTGTTGTTGTTGGAATATTTGTTGATGTTGATGGAATATTTGTTAGATTATTTTGTTGTTTTTGGAATCTTTGTTGATGTTGGTGAATTATTTGTTGTTTTTCTGGTGAAATATTTTTTGAATGAGTAGTTGGTAGTTTTGTAGGAGGTTTATTTGTAGGAGTTGCCGGTGGTGAAGGTAGGCGTATCAGTGTATCCAGCTTTTCCGATATGTTCCTTTGTCTCCTCTTGCAATCATAAATAAAGTCTAGTAAAAACATTTTACTTATTTTGAAAGTTAGAAAAGATAATAAAGAAAACATATCAAGAATATTAAAATGTTAAAAGTTTTCAAAGCGTTAAAGGCATGCCAATTTTGCTAAGCGATCATAACATCTACAATGTTGTCAACAAGTTATTATAAATTAAATCACAAATTTCAAAATTTCCATTCTTCTTTCTTGATAACTGTTGTTGTTGAATTAGCCATAGTTATTGTAGCTAAAAAATGTTGTAAACAAGTTACTTTAAATGAAATCACAAATTTTTAAATTCCATTCTTCTTTCTTGATAACTTTTGTTGTTGAAACTTCTTGTAGGTTCCACTGTATATATTGGGAATCTGTTGGCAAAGTAGACAAGGTTTCAAACTAGAGATCCTCACTAACCAGGAGATATCTTTAAACCATTATATCAATCCAGGGCATCTTACTAAACCCTACTCCAGACCAATAGATTTCATCAGTCCTCTTAAAATCAGTCTTCTTAGAATAATCAGACCTCCTAGAATTATCAATCTTCCTAAACTCATCAGTCCCAATCTTCCTAAACCATCGCAAATAGTTAAAATGTATTTATATGTTTGTATTTTTTGTGAACATCCTGTGAACACTGTGTATTTTGAAGTATAGGCTCAAGGTTAAAACTACGCCTTAAATCTAACCTTGAAATCTAGAAAAAATTATATCATCAGTTGCAGCCGTCCCTTGCCCAGCTCCAGAGTTCTCAAATCAACTCTGTACCAACAAAAAGGTCATTTTATTGATATTCTAAAATCAGAATAGAATTATCATTTTCGGACCAAGTCCTGAACCAGAAAGTTCGTCTACACCTGCAGCTCCCTGCAGAAGCAGCCTTCTACGGTTCTGCTCCAGACAGCTCTAAAGGTTCATCTACACCTACAGCTTCAAGCAGTTCCCTACAGAAGCAGCCTTCTACAGTTCTGCTCCAGACAGCTCTAAAGGTTCATCAATACCAGCAGTTGAGAAGCTCCCTAAATTCCCCCACAGCAACTAACTACACAGTAATAACATTCCCATATATTCCGTAAAAAGTTTTAACCAATAAACATTTTCAACCCCCACCACGTATCATTTTATTAGACCTAAGGTTTAACAAATGGTGGGGCGCGAACCTGTTCCCAGTTACCTATCGTTGTTTAAGCCTGTTTGCCTACCGCCTGTTTAACTCTTGTTATACCCCTGACCTGCAGATCTTTTTGAACCTGTGGAAGATTTAACAAAGCTATTAAAGCATTCAGCTTTGCATGCAGACAGATACTGTGCTGCTGATTCAGTTTCTGTTCAACTTAAAGTTCAAGTTCTTGTTCCCATTATCCTGCTCCATCGTTACATACCAGAGATTCCGCCTGCTGTCACAACCGTCTAATTATAATTGAAATGAGCACATTTGAAATATCAATTTTAGAGTTTATTTAGCAGTTGATTCACTTCCTTCAATATGGTTGAAGTGGGGTGGAGAAATATTCATTTCTTTCTTGGTATGTTCATGCTTATTGAAACAAAATCCAACTTGTATACATGGGTGGCACCCCTTAATAAAGCTTATTATGTATACTGCAACATTATCTCTAAAGATTGTTATTTTACAATTGTGCAAAAACAACTGTTTATAGACAGCAAAGCAGGATTATGGTTTGAAATTTGTTTGGCAAAAGAAAGTGGGTTTCCAAAAATTCAGAAAATTGTTCTGTTGGGATATAAACTCTTAAAAAAAACTTGTTGGTTCCTGAAGATAGGAATTGGCTAATATAATTAGGTCATGACAACAAAATAAGAGGATAAATTTAAACTAAGCTTTACAAGTTTTTTTAACTTTGTCTTTTATTCTTCCCAGCTTCATAATTTTCAAATATTTTTTTTCTGATTCTTTTCATAAAAATTGTTTTAAAGGGGGGAGATTGTAACGGAGTTCAAAGTGCATATTTTTAACAAAGAATGTCAGATCATGGTTGGAATCAATTATTTCTGTATATGGGAACTCTGTTGGGTGTTTACATAAACTAAAACTCCTTTTTTGTAAAATTCACAAACGAATATACCAGATTCTTTAAGAATTGATATTTGTGCTTTTATGAATAGTTAAAATGCATTTATATGTTTGTATTTTTTGTGAACATCCTGTGAACACTGTGTATTTTGAAGTAAAGGCTCAAGGTTAAAACTACGGCTTAAATCTAATGTTGAAATCTAGAAAAAATGATATCATCAGTTGCAGCCGTCCCTTGCCCAGCTCCAGAGTTCTCAAATCAACTCTGTACCAACAAAAAGGGCATTTTATTGATATTCTAAAATCAGAATAGAATTATCATTTTCGGACCAAGTCCTGAACCAGAAAGTTCGTCTACACTTGCAGCTCCTTACAGAAGCAGCCTTCTATGGTTCTGCTCCAGACAGCTCTAAAGGTTCATCTACACCTACAGCTTCAAGCAGTTCCCATACAGAAGCAGCCTTCTACAGTTCTGCTCCAGACAGCTCTAAAGGTTCATCAATACCAGCAGTTGAGAAGCTTCCTAAATTCCCCCACAGCAACTAACTACACAGTAATAATGCTCACATATATTCCGTAACAAGTTTTAACCAATAAACATTTTTCAACCCCCACCACGTATCATTTAATTAGACCTAAGGTTTAACAATATGGATTAAAGATTTTTTAATGAAACAGTTAAAGGCAATTGTGAGATTTAAAAGTATTTTTTATTAGATGATGTAATTATACTTAAAGGAATACATGCATATAATTTCAAGTGACATTAAATTTATAGAGTGGCATGTCCGATGTACCTTTGAAACCTTCATTTCTCCATCGTTTCTGAAGTAGAGAAACCACAAAATTTTCAAAATGGGAAACATGGTTAATGCAATACTTGATCAGACCAAGCTTTGAAGGGTATTGTTGTGAATCAGAACATAATTTATTTCTTTTCTTAATCTTTTAGTTTGGGTGAGTGCAATGTAGATTGTCTGAGGAAGGGAAACAGCTATTAAATAAGCCCCCCAGGCGTGCCCCCCTTCCTGAGGGGGGGGGCACACATAGGGGGGGCCTGCATCCAGGCCCCCCCTCGTATACCCTGTTAATTTAGAATTAAAGAGGAGCGAATTGCCTCCAAATGAAGGTGGATTCTCATTTGAACTACTGCCGTTTGAACTATGGTACGTTTGAACTATTGTTCGTTTGAACTATTGTTCGTTTAAACTATTGTTCATTTGAACTACTGATCGACGTCATATCCTGTAGTTTAAATCACCGCATTTCTTGCTCATTTGAACTATTTTTCTATCCCAATTCAGTTTTAAAATTTTTTTTATAATCTTCATAAAGTTATATTCATGACAATTAATTAGATAAACATTACACAGAATGAACATAAAAATAGTTCAAATGAACATAAAAATAGTTCAAATGAAATAGTTCAAATGAACATAAAAATAGTTCAATTCAAAGGAAAAATGAAATAGTTCAAATGAACATAAAAATAGTTCAAATGAGCATGAAAATAGTTCAAATGAAATAGTTCAAAAGGAAAAAAATAGTTCAAATGAAAAAAAAAATAGTTTAAATGGACTAAAAAATAGTTCAAATGGACATAAAAATAGTTCAAATGGAAAAAAATAGTTCAAATGGACAGAAAAAGAAAAATAGTTCAAATGGAAAAAAATAGTTCAAATGAGCAATATATTTACTCGTTTGAACTATTGTTCATTTAAACTACTCGCGTGGTCCCAGTGCAGTAGTTGAAATGAACAATAGTTCAAATGAACAATAGTTCAAACGGCAGTAGTCCAAATGAGATAGCATTCCAAATGAATGGATGAAGAAGAAGAATTGTGTAACTTTTAACTGCGATATTATAATGCCATTTGAAAAATACATTGCAGTACCAAATTAAATCGATTTTTTTCTGATAAAAATATCTCTATAATCATGTGCATGTCATATAATTTTTGATTTGATAGAAATAGCCTATAATATAATTATAACATATTTGTTTTGCAGCTCCTTTTATCTGAAAAAAAGTTTAGGCGCGCAATAAGACATTGCGCAAGGTTGGGGGCAAAGGGCAAATAGTTTGCGCGAAGGGCGGAAATTTTTTTTGGCCCCCTTAAACATTTCTAATTCTTAAACTACTAAGAAAAAAAAATTATATTTGGGAGCATTCTTTTCAGTTTGGGCCAGTTTGTTAGGAAAAATCTTAATTTTATATTTCAGGGGCAATTTTTTTTTTTTTTGGGGGGGGGGCAATTTTCAGTTTGGGTAAATCTTAAATCTTTGCTCTGGAGGCAAATTTTGTTTTGGGGGTCTTTTTTCAGTTAGGGAAATTTTTTTATTTATGGACATTTTTAAAGTATATAGAAGGGGCTTTTTTATTTAATGAAAGGGTTGGTTGGGTGCAAAAATTCTTAATTTTGGAGTAATTACCTTAAAGTTGGATGCATTTATAAAACATTTGGGGATAAAAATAAATAAAATTTTGGTGCAACTTATACATATTTGTAATCATAGTCATTAAAAAAGGGGGGTCAAACAAGTCTGGCGGGGCAAATTTTTGTCCCCAGGACATGATCGGGTTGTTACGGTCAAATATAGGAATTTTTCTATTGCGAAAGTTTGGTGTTGTCTGGGTTTATATTGATCTACCAGGGGTTGTAATCTGGCCGCACATTCATCCATCCACGCTTCATTGATACTGTCGAGAAGAGGGTTGACAAGATTACAGCTGCCTAAGAGCTTCTTAGGCCTGATGATAATAGAGTGCAGGAATTCTTCTGATATTCTGCAAATGAGGCCCGGGTGGTGGGGCAAATTGAAAAAGAATTTGTGAGTATAATTTAAAAAAATTTTCAGAAAGGGGGCAAAAATAAAAAGAATCTGAGCATTGAAAAATGTTTTAGTGGAATTTGACTGCTTTATGAGTTGGGGGCATAAATGAGTTTATAGGCCGTTGAAAAAATTACTGTGGGGCCTAATTGTTTTCTTTAAATTTTCAAGAAAATTAGTTATATTTGGAACTAATGGACTCCATGATAAGGACTGCAGGCAAGCCTTCTAAATGGGGGGGGGGGGGGGAAGGCATGGATCCCCAAAAAAACAGAGGCTGGGGGGGGCCTGGTCCCCATACCCCCCCCCCCTAGTTGTACGACTGCCTTAGATATGACTTGAAAAATGCAAATAATTGACTTACAGGGTGTCCCACATTATATTAGACCGAGAATGGGTCTAAATTACGATTTTCGGGACTAATTAGAAAATTTAATTAGAATGAATCATTTGAAAAATAATATAAGGCTTATATAAGAATTTTCTTGTGGAAAATGATAAGTTTTTCGAGTATTAAGGGTTTGTATTGGTGTTAAAGATTGGAGATAATCTAATATGATATGGGACGCTCTGTTTTGTTATATCTCATTTAATTTCATGAATTTCTATAAAATTTTTTATTTAAGTTTACAAAAATATTTTTGAATTTTTTACCATATTTTTATGTCCAAAATCAGAACAAAATAAAATTTTTGTCAAAAACATCGATAATCCCGGTTTTTTGCTACTCACCCTATCTTTTTAGGGTAGCATCTTTTTTCAATTAGGGGCAAGATAATTTAGATAACATTTTACCATCTATGTTTATATTTTGTTTTAAATTATTTTTTTTCTGGTATAAAAAAAACTTTGCAGTAAAAAGACCTTATGTTAAAATCGGTGAATTGTCCCTTCGCATCTGAGTTTAGTTGACTGCGCAGTATAATGGTTTATATCTGTATGAATGGCCCTGAAATCAGTGTACCTTTACCAATCTATCTATCTATCTACCTTCAACACTTCTTGACAGCTCTTGAATCTGAATTTTACAGAAAACAGACTGAAATTCTTGAAACATGGCCACGGGATTTTAAAAATATTACATATTGTGAAATATCAACAGTTAAACCTTAAATCTGATTTTCAGAGATGAGTTTAGTTGTCATGTTAGAATGACTGAATCTAGAAACAAGATCGCAGGACTATACGATCTAGAAGAAACAATTGGTAAATATAGAAATTCTTTTGTTTTGTAATAAACAATTATGCTGTTTGAGCCAAATGGTAATTTCCTAGAGAACGATTTTTGGACCCCCCCCAGGCCCCCCCCTCCTATCAATTTTGTACATGACCATTTATTTTTCAGCAAATTTATTATTATTTATTTTTTTGTTATTTAGGGTTAGGTTAGGTTAGGTTAGGTTAGATAAAAAATAGTTCAAATTAAACTATTTTTTTGTTCATTTGAACTATTTTTTTGTCCATTTAAACTATGTTGATTAAGGGGGGGGGCAAGAAATCCTTGATAGGGGTCCATGTAGTTTCAAAAATAAAATATGAAAATAAAAAAAATTACACCATGATAAAGATTTATGATTTCCCAAACACAAAATTGACCAAACTGGATAAACGATGATTTCCCCCAAAAAATTTAATTTTCCCCTGAAATGTAGTTTAAGATTTTTCCTACAGAAACTTGTTCCAAACTGAAAAGAATGCCCTAATAATTTGCCTCCAAAGTATCCTAAGGTCGTTTTTTTCATGGTTGAGTATAATACACATTTTTCTGCCCCCCCCCAGAAATGTTTAGGGGGGAGGGAAATATTTTCCCTTCCCCCCCCCCCTCCTCTTAATGAATGTCTAGTTGCGCGCCTGGTTTTCCTGTACTGACTTTTTTTGTAGAGAACCCACAAAAGAAAATAATCAGTTTTTAGAATTAAAAACATTGATAGCTATTTTTGTCTTGATCATACAAAGCTTTTAAAGGGAACTTTTTAAATCGGACATTGCCATCTTTGCATGGGGGGTCACTTGAAAGTTACTCTTACAGTTCCTTCTATATAATAAAACAAGAGATTCGTATATATATGTTGCCTATAATAGCCGGCCAAACGGCTGGACCGATTGGGCTGAATTTTTTGTGGACACTCATGGGTGGCCGGGGGGTGTTATAGACTAAAATTATTATTTTTTTCAAATTTGTTCACTAGGAAACGCCGGGCCCTTCAGCTAGTATATAAGAATTTGTTTCTAGGAGAGGGACACTATGCAGTTGTCAAGCTTGCTCGACACGTGTTTACTGGGGAGAAAGTTGCAGTCAAGGTACAGTGTCAGGATTAAACAAAAATTTAACAAGATTATTTCAGTTTTGAGTCTGATATTTGAATTATGGGGGCGTTATCGGGAATTCTTCAATGGAGGGTTAATTTTTTTTCTTTTCAGGGGGGATTCAGCTCACTTCGCCTGTAAACCGATAGAAACAATGATTTTACTGATCCAGGGGGTTCAGCCCCTACAGCCCCTCCCTGACTACGCCTTGCATTGCAGTATTTTAGAGTTGCAAAGCAAAAGATCCCAGCAATTATCCTACTCTTCTATGGGGGGGGGGGAGGGATTCTTGAATATTTCCAAACATATCATAGAACTATAATGAAGTTTTTCTGTAAATGGGACTATTGTTTTCTGCTTTGTATTCCAAATGAAGATTTAATTCAGTCGTCAACCGTTTCTGCATCGCACTTTTTTCTATTGTTTTATTTTGTTTCTACAATTGGTTTATTTAAAACTTTTAAAAATATGAAGTATAACGTCGAATAAATCAACAAAAATGTAAATTCAAATCAATAAGTTGATGTACATTTTGCCCGGAAATCATGATTTAAAAACATGTCTGATTTTCTCTTCGCTACTCTCTTGATTTTTTTTTATATAACCTATCATAACTTACAACCGTTGATCATCTTTTAAGTTTTAAAGTCTGGAGTTATAGTATTATTGTTTTAATTCAGGGTTTTTGATTAAACCTCTCTTAAAAAGTAGAAACTTGAAAGGATCTCTAAAATTCACCGTCTAAGCGAAAATGCGGGAGAAATATTGTGGTTTTCCGCATTTTTTATTTTCTATTTTATCAAAGTTTATTCTAACCTTTTTCTTAATGTAGGTTATTGACAAGCAACGGTGGAATCAGTCCACACAGACTCAGATGCTGCAAGAAGTTAAACTTATGAAACTAGTCCAACATCCTAATGTGGTTCGTCTATACGAGGTACAAGTACTGGATTTAACTAGTATTGAACAGAGAATTTTAATTATATCAATCTCATGTTTTATAAAACCGACATATTTTCTAGAACATTTTTGGAAAGTGTAAATTATTAATTTTTTAGTCTATTTCTAAAATTAAAAGATCTAACATGAAATCAAATAAAATTCCCTAAAAGTAGATATTATAGGTAAAATCAGTTATGTTGCGTCCTTTTTGTTTAATATATATATGCAAAATCAGTATCTTTAAAGTTGGTTCGTCTGCTATAGACTAGATATTTAAACGGTCCCTTTAAAGGAATACTTGTGTTCTAGGTGATAGACACCGCGACAAAGCTGTACCTGATCCTTGAGCTAGGAGATGGAGGGGATATGTACGATTATATCATGAAGGAACAGAATACATTCAACTAAATGGACAATTTAAAAATATTAATTATTTACCTATTACAGGGGTCCACATAATTCCATTTCTGATCCAAAAAATACGCTTAAGGGCATGAAAATATACTTTCTGTGTCATTGTAACTTTAGAAAGTTTTGTTGTGTACGTGTACAACACTTACACTAACACATACAGAAAAATAAACACTCCAGTATGGAATTTTTTCTACAACTTGACATCATACTTCCAATTGTTTACAATAACAACATGGTTAATTTCTGTCCCTAATATCAATCAATCCACATTTAGGATCGTATTAGATGGAATTATATTATGGACCACTGTTTATTTACTTAGTTAGTTACTTATTTAATAACTAGCTATAAGGGCGAGTCAAATTAATTCTTACTAAACCAGCATCATCCTTTTTTGATTTACCGATTAAGATAATTTAGATTACGCAAACATTAGACATGTTTATACTAGATGTAAGATNTGATTCTTGTCCATATCCTCATCCTTTTAGCAACCGTGTGCAAACAAATTAGTGAAGTATTAATAACCTTCTTATCTAATATTTCTTGCAATATATTGTTTTATTGCACTGTAATAATAATTTTGCTAATCTTTGCTGTACTTTTAATCAGCGTTTTCGTCCCCGCTGTTAACTATTTACATTTTCAGCTCATTTCTTTAATTTCTTTAATTTCTTTAATTTCATTAAGTTTTTCCAGCTAATCCAATTCTTTTTTATATTTTTTTTCTTTTCTACTGTAGGGGTTTATATTTTCTCGAAAGAGCATTCCCCGTCTTTTTGAAAATCGTCTGATGTCTAGGGTTTTTTTTGCTGAATTTGGGAACATAAACGATGTTTGAGGGAGAGTAATTATGACTTTTTATAGAGAGAATATCAAAAAAGGGCAAAAAACCTGGTTAATGATGGCCAATTTTGAATTTTGAAAATACAGTATACTTCAGACCTCTAAGCTTAAGTGGACTAAAATTCTGATTTTATGTTATTATTTTTTACATATCTAAAGTTCTCGTGCTCCCCCACTAAGAATGTATTCTGGTACAGCATGAGGGAGGATTAGGGGAGGAAAAAGCAAGAAAATACTTCAAACAAATTGTCACAGCTATACAGTACTGTCACATGCTTCATGTTGTACATAGGTAAGAAATAAATCTCCGAAACTTAAATTAAACTCACATTTTTCTTTTTTTTTATCTCTAGCACAGCTCAGAATAGGTTTAACATACAGAATACATGTGTAAATATATAGCACATCTATACATGGTTAAGAACTACAAACTACTAATAGAGCCACTGGGCTATAGTGAAGTGATCCGGCCAGAGGGTTGGAGGGCGTTAATGTCAAGAAGAAAAAAAAACATTTCTAAAAACAAAATTAGGCTGTAGATACAGGCCACGGTAGTTGGGGCTTCACGGCTTCGGCTACTTCCAATCGGGCATAATAGTATCATTGCACATTATATGCTAACTCTGTGATCCACGTACTCCGGGAGTAGGCAGAGGGTTGCGGGGAGGGGTGGGTACCTGATAGCATTCGTGTTGTTGGGGAGTCATAATAGAACAGATAAAAACTGGATTGCAGATTTGTGTTTTCTTGTTCCCGCATTTTCTCTTTCTGTGCCAAGACGATATTTGGTCATTACAAGATCTTATTTTTTTAAATTTAGTAAAAAAATAATTAGTGAGTTGAATTGAGGGAATCGAATGGGGAAAAATATAAATGGATTAAAAATTAGTCAAAGGCATACAAATTAGTCGCTGAAGAGAAAAAATGTCGGATTAGGTGGAAAATGAGAAAATAAGAAAATGAGTTAAGAACAAGTCCAGGTGGGTGAAATTGAGTTAGAGGGTAAAATTATGAGTATAGGGGTAAATAAAAAATCAAGTTATCCTCCATGCAAAGATGGCAATGTCCCATTTAAAACGGTGCCTTTAAAAACTTTGTCTGATCAAGTATGAATTAAATCTCCTTCTTTTAGTTTCTTTAAACCGGTTATTTTCCTTTTCGGTTTCTCTGCGAAAATGATAAAGCGAATTTCTTGCTTATGATAAGTAATGGAGAAATTGTACATAAATTGAACACTATTCGAGTCAGAAAAACGACGGTATATTTATCTGTGTTCAGGGACTTGAAGCCAGAGAACGTGGTGTTCTTTGAGAAGCTGGGCATGGTGAAGTTGACAGATTTCGGGTTCAGTAACAAGTTCGATCCAGGGGAGAGACTGATGACAAGCTGCGGTAGTCTAGCCTACTCCGCTCCAGAGATATTACTAGGTTCGATACTCGCATATATTCTTAATACAGGGGGATATATATTTTGTAGACTTTCCCCTTCTCTCCTTAAAAATGTTTTCATAGATTTGTAGGGATGGAAAATGAGAAATTTGATGTAACTTTTATAAACGTGTAAATTTTTAAGTAAATTTCTTAAAAATGAATTACCCAACATGAAAAAATAAATTTCCGTAAAAGCAGAATTATAACTAAAATCATTTATGTTGCGTGCTTTTTGATTTTTTATCGTACATTTATTAATGAAATTTGGATGCAGTTGTCTTAAAAGTTTTCTTATCTTTTTCAAAAAATTGCATTGACGGATTTTTCATATTTAAAAAACTTGTTTACAACATTTTTTTTATAAATCACGCAAAAATACTTTTAATTTTGTTTAGAAATAGTTAAATGTCTGAATATTTTCAATACAGTTATGAATGAAGAAACCCTAATCAATATTGTAAAATCTGTTTTTTTTTCATGGAAATTTCTTTTCCAGGAGACGCCTACGATGCTCCGGCTGTAGACATTTGGAGCCTTGGGGTCATCTTGTATATGCTGGTTTGTGGGGCAGCTCCCTTTCAGGAATGTATAGCTACAAATCCGATTTCTAATTTCCGATAATTTCCGGATCTATTCCGTTGAACCTTTACGAACCTTTCCCGAGAATGCATAATAGAAAATGATTGCCTTACCTTTAGATTTAGTTAAATCGAGACCTTAAACAAAATCTTGTGAATATTTTGTCTGCCTGGCCTATGGGATATTATGTCTGCCTGGCCTATGGGATATTATGTCTGCCTGGCCTATGGGATATTNTATATATAGTTATATATATATTATGTATAGTTGTTTAACCGATATTAATATTTAAGAATGAAATGTAAAACGAAAAAATATGCTGCACTTTTCCATTCGGAATTCAGCACTTATTGAGGATCCGAATTTAGAGTTAATTATGCTAATCTATTGGAACCGATGTACTGCATCATTTCATCTCTCAGAGACAGTTCATCACTGCTTAAAAAGTTTTGACCATTTCAACACATGTTAACAATCAATCATTAGTCCTATCAATTTTTTCAAGACAAAGATAATTTTAAATTATAAATAAATACATTGTTTAGTTAAAAAGTCTTAATCTAATTATGTGTCGAAAGAATTTTTAAATCATAAGAATGAAAAGCTATTAGAAACTGAACCCACAAATTCAAGTTTTGAAGCTCTAGGGTCTTAAAAAAATATGTTATGGAAATCTATACTCTAGGTTTTCCTGCATTGTTCCCAGTGTGGAGCTGAGAAGCATCCCGAATGTGTTAGGAAATCAGAAAATATAATATCTATATTTATACTTTGCTTGTCTGTCTGTCTGTTTGTATCCAGTAAACGTCGAAGACGGCTAATTCGATCGGGCCTAAATAACCATGGGACCTCACATGACCTCAGTGAAGGTTTATGGATGATTAAAATTTCAAATAGGTTGATGCATCTGCTGCTGCAATATGAACAATATCACTATTTCTATATTTTTTCCAAGATGAGACTCAGATAAGCTCTTTCGTGACATTTGTTGTGAACATCCAATTTTGTTAAACACGAAATTTTGACGCAAGCTTTCTTTAGAAATAGAGTTAGTGAGGTCTACGCCGTTTTTTTATTTTTACTATTTATCTGATCTTTTCAGCACTCTCAATTTGAAAGCCCTAAAACAAATCAATTTTCTAATATTAATATTAAATCTTTTGAAATAGAATTTCAATATCAAGACCACGTCAGAAACAGCGATATTTTTCAATGGTACGGTTTGTATTTAATTAAGTGAAAAAGGGTGTATATTTCCTTTATGGGAAAATATATGAAGTTTTGGTTAAAAGTATGAAAAACGATGATAAAAGCATCACAAATCATTTCTGAAATTAATCCCTGTGGAAGTGAACCGCCCCTTAATCTATTTTAAGCTATTTAATCTTTAGAAATAGTTTATAATTAATGATATTTGAAGCTATTTCATCCTTAGAAAAAGTTTATAATTAATGATATTTGAAGCTATTTCATCCTTAGTAATAGTTTGTAATTAATGATATTTGAAGCTATATGTGTTGGGTGTATAGGAGGCCAATGATAGTGAGACTCTAACCATGATAATGGATTGCAACTATTCTGTTCCTGCGCATATATCTAAACAGTGCCAGGTTAATACACTAAGGATTGTTAACAACCTTTTATCACAATCGGGCAGTGATATAAAATTTTTTCAAAACCCCGTCCTATTTTTTTTTCTTCCAGATGTTCGATATGTTAGATAAATATATAAAATTTGTTTTTAAGTATAAAAAGCGTAAAAAATTTGCCCATTTTGATTATTTGCGTGGATTATGATTTAAATGTTATATTAAAAGTTTTAACAAAATGTTTTATCTTAAAAATTCCGAATTACTTCAAGCCAAATGCAAACATTTCTTAAAAAGCACATCAAAAAAGTTTCTCCTACATAAAAGTACATTAGTTTGGTAACACAGCTTCGCTTAGAAGTTTAAACCAAGTTTAATACATTCACGTGGTTCACCAGGAGGTAACGAGTTATGATCGGACATACATACAGATTACAGACTGACAAACAGAGATTTCTTCTTTATATCTATCTATATCTATATATATAGATAATTATTTTGTTTAGAGTCTGATATCCAGTATGCTGTGTCGGGATCCTATTAAGAGAGCTACACTTGAACAGATATCTACAGGTTGTAAATTAGATATAAGTTAGAAATAGATTAGATAAATTAGGTAGATTAGGTAGACTAGATGGATTAGATATTTCAGTAGATCAAATAAATTACACAGAAGATTAGATAGATGATGTATATCAAATAAATTACACAGAAGATTAGACAGATAAGATAGATCAGGTAGATTAGTTAAGACTAGATAGATGAGATAGATGAGATAGATGAGATACATGAGATACATGAGATACATGAGATACATGAGATACACGAGATACACGAGATACACGAGATACACGAGATACACGAGATACACGAGATACACGAGATACACGAGATACACGAGATACACGAGATACA
>NW_019397494.1:20671-47156 GCF_000591075.1 Eurytemora carolleeae | reverse complement strand
GTGAGACACGTGAGACACGTGAGACACGTGAGACACGTGAGACACGTGAGACACGTGAGACACGTGAGACACGTGAGACACGTGAGACAGGTGAGGTAGATGAGGTAGATGAGGTAGATGAGGTAGATGAGGTAGATGAGGTAGATGAGGTAGATGAGGTAGATGAGGTAGATGACGATAGATGACAATAGATGAGATACATGAGATACATGAGATACATGAGATGCATGAGATACATGAGATACATGAGATACACGAGATACACGAGATACACGAGATACACGAGATACACGAGATACACGAGATACATGAGTACATGAGATAGGTGAGGTAGATGAGGTAGATGAGATAAATTGAACTCTCTCCTATTAAACACAACGCGTCGTACCAGCTCTCCAATTAAAGATATCTTCTTAAGTATTGTTTTGAATGAAATGCTGATGACGTCATTATTATTACTATTATTAGATCCGTGGTTAATGGCGGATACCTCAGTTCCTTTATGGGATATGTTACCTCTAGTCACCAGGTTAATATTCTATATCTATACTTTGCTTGTCTTTTTGTCTGTTTTGTTTGTTTGTTTGTACCCAACAAACGTCTAAAGGGGTGAACTGATCGGTCCCATGTTTTGTTTGTTACCTCACATAACCCCAGAGAAGGTTTATGGATGATTAAAATTTCAAAAATTAGCATCCAACAAATTTGGTTTTCATCACTTTTAAAGGACACAAAATTTTTTTTATAAAATCTGCGAACTTTTTTGTTTTTTTTTACAGTGTATGCAAAGAGAAAATGTTAAATTAAAAAAGAAGATAGCCTAATACATTAGATTTAATGAGAGGCGATTTATTGATTGATTTATCAGAAGAAAATTAATCATTATTTTTAAGTAACTATGGTAAATTGAATTGATTTTATTTGCCCCTGGTAAAACATGTATTTAAAAATTGAAATTATTATTCTGTATTTGAGACAAATAATATTTTGTTAATTTTTAATTAATGATTAATTTATAAGAGAGCATTTATCTGAAGAGGACCACGCCCATATTCTACAGAAGATGGTGGCAGGAAATATTGCATCAAGGGAGGTCATCATTGATAGCTTAGACAGGTAGAAGAGGACATTTTGGTCTAATTGGGGACACTTTTGGACCAATCGGGGACATTTTCAGTAAATTTGGTAACATATTTAGACACGCATTAGTACATTTTGGACAAGTTCGGGACACTGTTGGAAAAGTTGGGGACATTTTGGACTAATTGGAGATATTTCGGACACGTTGGTGACACTTTCGGACAAGCTGGGGACACTTAGGACAAATTGAGGTCATTTTTGACAAGTTAAAGACATTTTTGACAAGACAAAGACATTTTTGACAAGTTAGAAACATTTTAGAGAAGGTATAAAGACATTTTTGACAATTCACGGACTTTTAGTAAAGTTTAGGGACACTTATGGACAATTTGAAGACATATTGGACTAGTTTGAGACACTTTCGACAAGTTGC
Organism: Eurytemora carolleeae; assembly: GCF_000591075.1. Classification (NCBI taxonomy): domain Eukaryota; kingdom Metazoa; phylum Arthropoda; class Copepoda; order Calanoida; family Temoridae; genus Eurytemora; species Eurytemora carolleeae. The sequence continues at coordinate 45,643 of NW_019397494.1, read as the reverse complement.
GGACATTTTGGACAAATTCGAAACACTTCAGCACAAGCCATTTTTGGACAGGCTGAGGACAAGTTTGGAAAAGTTGGGTATTTTTTCTGATAAGTTTTTGGAAAATTTTAGACAGATTTCCGTTTGGGACAGCTTTATACAGAGTGGGTACATAGTGACAACAAATTCGTCTTTTGCAAAGCAATATTATTAATTTGTTGACAAAATGTTATGTTTTCTAGGAATGATTACAACCACGTAACGGCAACCTACTTCCTGTTGGCAGAACGGAAGTTACGCTCCCAACGTCAAGATACGGCACGACGCGCTAGAACACAGAAGCGAGCTGTGCAGGCTGGTCAGAGCAAGAAAAATGAGGTACAGCTCTTAAATTTTGGTTTGGTTATAAAAGGAATAATCTATAATTAACAAAAGGCTGACTGTTATTTTACTTGACTTTCAGTTTAAAATTTAATGGAGCTTCTTGCAGATCTCATCTCGTATATCCCTCGTATGTATAATTATAATAGAATATGATAAACCCTACTGAAAGATTTTATGAACTTCAACATTTTACATTCCGGGTTTTTCGAACAATTTTCCTTGCAAAACATCTCTTTCAACTGTTTTGTATTTTTTGCAAAATTGAAAACTCTTTCAGTAACTTGTAACATTCTCTTAGCTTTCCTATAAAGCTGTACAAATTATTTATGAATACTAGTGTGCTAAAATAATTCTCAATGTTCTTTATGTTCAGGGTTCTCCTTCAGCAACTGTAGAATCCTTACTTTCCCCTCAAGAGAACAAGAAGTCTAACAATTCTGGTATATCAGCCCCTCGTCTTGGATATAGGTAATATTCTGGTATATCAGCCCCTCATCTTGGATATAGGTAATATTCTGGTATATCAGCCCCTCGTCTGGGATATAGGTAATATTCTGGTATATCAGCCCCTCGTCTTGGATATAGGTAATATTCTGGTATATCAGCCCCTCGTCTGGGATATAGGTAATATTCTGGTATATCAGCCCCTCGTCTTGGATATAGGTAATATTCTGGTATATCTGCCCTCGTCTTGGATTAAGGTAATATTCTGGTATATCAGCCCCTCATCTTGGAAATAGGTAATATTCTGGTATATCAGCCCCTCGTCTTGGATATAGTTAATATTCTGGTATATCAGCCCCTCGTCTTGGATATAGTTAATATTTTGTTATTTCAGCCCATTGTCTTGGATATAATGTAATATTCTGGTATATCAGCCCATCGTCTTAAATATTGGTAATATTCTGGTATATCAGCCCCTCGTCTTGGATATAGTTAATATTCTGGTTTATCAGCCCCTCGTCTTGGATATAATGTAATATTCTGGTATATCAGCCCCTCGTCTTGGATATATTTAATTCCCTTTAATTCTGGTATATCAGCCCCTTTGTATAGTTAATGTTTATTCAATATTCATTGTTTTCTGATTTCATCCCTTTCTATATTATCGTTTTATGTTATTAATATTATTTAAACTTATTTTCTCTCATCATCCTTTAATCCATATTTCTAGAACCACTTGTATGTTGTATAAAGGATTATCTGATTTATATAAGGTCTAAGCATCCTTAAACATTCTCACAAACTTTAGAATATGCTTAACATTTCTTTCATATTCTACACTATAGAGTCAGGGGTTAAAAATAAGATAAAAAATAAATCAGTGTGGTGGTTTGTGTTGTTTATACTGTGGCGTATTTGGACTGATGTAGCTTTCTTTAATTTTCAGTGCAATAAAAATGGAGTGAGAATGACAATAATAATGATAATATTATTTAAGGCCCCGGGTTCGTCAGTGCAGTATAGTAGAGGAGGAAGAGGACGAAGATGACCAGGAAGATGTTCTTCAGGTAGTACTTCGTCAAGATGTTATTAAAAACTGGCTTGGGAACCCAGCATGGCCCAGGGGAATCATATTTTGTCCCACCGTTTACCTGCCCCCTGTCGTAAATTACGATTTTAGCTATTTTTCCCGTTAAAAGTGGACCCAATCTACTTAGAATCTCAAAACCAAGATAAGAAAATTCCCGTGGGCCGCGGGTCTTCCGAGTTCCCCGATCAAAATTTTAGGCAAATTAGTCCAGGGGTTTCTGATTTATGAGCGTACAAACAAACAAACATACAGAGATTACAACTTTATATATTAAGATACAGTGAGAACCAAAAAACAGTGGTATTCGTCTTTTTATTCATTAATGTCGTTTGGGATTTTGTCGTAAGCAACTGATTTATTGCCTTGAATAATTTTAGAAATATTTATCAATTGCACCAGTTGCAAAATCCTTAATCTAGTTTTTAAAAGTAACAGGAAAACCGACAGTTCTCTGGCTCATACTGTAGTGTACACTGTACATACAAATATAAAACAAAACCTGATGAAAAACTGAAAGCACATGTTTATCTTAATTTTTAATCCATGTATGGCTCATAAATGGATTGAATAAAAAGATAAAAATGTGTTTTTTAATTTCAAGAATTTAAGATTTTAATGGTAATTAATAAATCTCTAATTTCAGGGTGGAATGCCGATCAAAGGATTATCCCGACACAGTTCGACCTCCAGCCTCGCGGATAAATCCTCCCCCAGCCTCCATCTAGACCTCACCCTTGCATTTGCTGCGCAACGACTTGAAGAATCTGCCAATATACCAACCCCAGCTCCTTTCCCACAATCTAGTCAAATAGGTAAATATTGGCAATATTTTTTGCGCTCCTTGGGATTTCTAAATAGTATAATGACAGAATAAACATGGTTTTTTACTATTAAAAACATTTTCCTTTCTATACAAGGCAGATAAAGAAATTTTTTATATACAAATTTGTGAAACAATGGACTATAATGATTTATTGTTTTAATTTCGGGATATGTTCTGAAATAGAAATGAACCGGCTGGGTGTAAAAAATTCTTCCTAAAACATCAAGTAATCACTATGAAAGTGAATTATAACTAATCAAACATCAACCGGAATGTTTTTAGTTTTTTTCAAGTTTAACCCTTAAATTATTTTATTTTGTTTAAAAATCCGTATAATAAAAGGGGTGGGGGAATGATTTTTTTTAACAAAAAATATACCTCACGCATCCCCTCTATGTTTGCATGTAGAGATATGCATTCAGTAGTTTCGTTCTTGGGTCTTTTTTGCTGAGATTTTCCTTCAGAGTCTGAATTCGGAATTGTGTAAAGAAAATTTAAAAATTAACTTTCTGAATAAACATTTTCTTTTTATTCACTAAATCAAATTTTGACCCTGACAGAGGAAATATGAAAAAAACGACCCCCAAAAATTATGCTTAAACGAACTGTTAGAACAATCGTTTTTTCATTTTTTATAGGATAAAGATATTTGGAAATTTCAAAGTTTTTATAATTTCTTTTAACGAACCAAAACGAATAACTACACTTTTTACAGGAACTGGTTTGAGCCGGCAAAACTCGCTGCGCCGGTCTGGAGAGAATACCAGCGGTAGTTCGCCAGGTAGATCTACACCAGGTACCAAGTACAAAACTGTTAAAACAAGGATTATTTAAATGTGCTCATTTTTTTCTAAAGATCAAGTGGTAAAAAGCCCAGAAAAATCTTCTTGGGCTTCGAATATTGTAGTTTTGTACAGTGTACACTGAGACAAACAAACTTGTGATTTATCATGATAATCCATTGAATGATTATTTGGTCAAATGATTTAAGTGTTTGACTTAATGATCAGTTGATTTGTTCCTTGTTTGATTGGTTGATTAATGGTTCGATTAACTGCTTAATGTTGACATAATGGATCCTTGATTAATTGTTTGATTACTTTATAGATTCATTGATTTTTGATATGTTTGTTAAGATATATAATATAAATAAATAAATAATATTGTGTTATGGTAAAGATTTATGGATTAATTGATTGATTTATTAATTATTAAATACCTAGGTTCTCCCGTGTCTCCGACGAACTCAACTACCAGTCCTGCGAGGAATTTTAACAATTTTTTATTCATTTCACCGAAAAATTATTAGTTATGATTTAGAAAAATCATTTACAAATCATTACCTTCGATGTATTACTATACCTGTCGCTTAAATTTTTTGCAAGGATATCGACTGATATATATATATATATTTATATATAATCAAAGCGTAATTTTTTAAAATCAAAAATTTGATTCCAAGCTTCAATACTGGAGATATTATTCTACTTTGTCAGACGACTAAAATCAAGCGACTGAGCGCAATATGAACGATTTCAGTATTTAAAAGCTTTGACCTTCCTAATTGTATAAACTGCTCCCAGGTTTAAACTTTCATCTAGCTCTGGTAGAAAGCTTACCAACGTCAGGTAATATTATTATTTTCTATTTGAATCACAAGAATCTTCGATCAATATTGTTAGAATTTTCCCCTGTTCTAACATAAACATAATAATTTTCTTCTTCACTTTAGATTAAATGCTTAAGTCCCTTCCTCCCCTCCCCCCCCCCCCACTCTTTCAGATTAAATTTTGTTTACGTCTTAAAATTTTTCAATTTTTATCAAAGGAAGCAAAACAAATTACAAATTTAATGTTGATAATTTTTTCTTTGTGCATCATTTAGATTTAAAAAATTTCAGATCGACGCCACAATTGGCGGTGCCGATACTAAACCAGATCCACGAGGAGAGCGAGGATGGCGGCGGTTCACCCGCTGATATTTCGGATAAACCAAGATTTACCGCCGTAAGTTCGCGACCCATCGATGTCCCTAAAAGTACGCCCGGTGTTCCCTTCGGCGCCCCATCTGGGGCTGCGGTTCTGCGGCGATTAGAGCAACGGCGCCGTCTTCATAAATCACGGACTGCGTCCTGTTCCAGTTCAGATGCAAGCGACGACGATTCCGAAAATAGGTAAAAGAAAAACAACATATCAGAAAGATGTTACGTTTAAGAATAAGATAAAGGATATTAAATAACGAGTTTTTTTTGAAAAATTAATACTTAATATTGCAAAGGAAAAAACGAGGCGGTCGCGGTGGTCTTCCTGGTCTTCGAGATAGCAACGATAGCGATAACCCGGACCAAGGAGAGGGAGGCAGTGCAGGGGTGAGTTGATTAGTCTTACGCTGTACAGTATACTGTATACTGTACACTGTCTGATCAGTGGGATATCATTAGTCTGTACGCTGTACAGTATAGTGTATACTGTACACTGTCTGATCAGTGGGATATCATTAGTCTGTACGCTGTACAGTATAGTGTATACTGTACACTGTCTGATCAGTGGGATATCATTAGTCTGTACGCTGTACAGTATAGTGTATACTGTACACTGTCTGATCAGTGGGATATCATTAGTCTGTNGATTTGTTAAGAGGGGGGTTTCAAGAAACTTAACAACTGTGTGTAGAAATTAATTTTTTGAGGGTTTCTCCACAAAATCTGATTTTATATCGGGAGGACATAAATTTTTACAATAAAACAAAGGCTATTCACATTGATCGTAACGATTCTTTAGGAGCTGGTAGTTTATAAGCTCTTTCGAGTCTTTCACTATTTTTTTTAATAACACTAAAGTTAAATGGAGTCACCGGCTATGTAAGGTAGTTGAACTGAGTATGCAGTGTTGTGGAAAACTCCTTTCGGATTCATTTGAGACATATTAAACTTTTTAAAGATCTGTAAATCCTGAGTTTGAGTGCAAATTTGACGTTTTCAGAATTAGTTTTTTAAATTATTAAATAACGACAACGAAAAATAAAGTAAAAATTATACAGTAATCTAATTGGATGGTTAACATATTTCTCAAAAGAAATTTGTCAATAAATCAAAGCTAAAAGCGATTATTTCAATTTCATTTTTTTATTGATTTTCTTATCTTCTCTGAATTTACTCGCCGATTTCTTTAAAGTCTTCAAATGTCGTCTTTTCAATAATAATTCTAGAAAATCTGCGAAAATCTTTGTAAATAATGAGAAACCAGAATAATGAGAAAATAGAAACTAATAATTAAACAAGATTACTTATTTTCGATGATAAGATTAATTTTTATTTTCTCAACATGTTCCTATACATGAAGTCTGTAGTTTATTTTTTTTTACAATTTAGGTCGTCGTCAGGATTTACAGATTTTTAAAAAGTTTAATAGGTCTCAAATGAATTCGAAAGGAGTTTTCCACAACACTGCATACTCAGTTCAAATACCTTGATATCCGGTCACTCCCTTTAAATCATTGTTTTTCATGTTAAATCTGACACAGTTTATGAAACGAAACTTGAAAACGGAAGTAGAATATTGAAAGATTTAAAATTTTGTGTTTGTCAATGTCTTTATTTTTTCAATATGTTTTGTTTTATATATGTACTGTATACTACAGTAAGAACCATATGAGCTGTAGAATGAGTGTATGTTTTCCTTTTACTTTTAAAAACTAAATTAAGAATTTTGCAACTGGTTCTATTGATAAATATTTCTACTATGACGGAATTAATCAGTTGCTTACGACATAATCCCAAACGACATAAATGAATAAAAAGACGAATTCCATTGTTTTTGGTTCTCACTGTATCTTAATATATAAAGTTGTAATCACTGTATATAAAGTTGTAATCTCTGTATGTTTGTTTGTTTGTACGCTCATAAATCAGAAACCCCTGAACTAATTTGCCTAAAATTTTGATCGGGGAACTCGGAAGACCAACGGGAATGTTCTTATCTTGGTTTTGAGACTCTAAGTTGAGGGGGTCCACTTTTAACGGAAAAAATAGCTAAAATCGTAAATCTTCATATTCATTTTTATGAAATGATTTTAGATTTTCTTCATCGGTTTCTATTTGTCAGGGCGGAAACTTTCCTAATGGTTCTGGTGGCGGAAGCCTGGGTGGAGGCGGAGGCAGCTCTGGCGGAGATGGGTGTAGTGGAGAGAGTGGGGGCGGATCCCTGGGCGGAGCTCGACATTATAGAATGCAGAGGAGTTCCGCCAGGGTTCGCCAGAGTTCAAGTCTGAACAGAATAAGGCGAGCTTTTTAAATGTTATTTTTAAAATATATTTTTATAAAACTTATGATCGATATCTTAAATATTTTTATTTGGAATAATTTTAGTGAGCTTCACGAGGCCGATTTTTCTTGTGAAAACCAAGAAACTGACACGCCCTCTGGGACTGCCACTCCCTCCGGAGCAGCCACGCCCTCCGGGACCGAAATAACCCCGGGGCAGCGACGGCTGGAGCAGCGTCGACAGTTTACGCCGCAGCTCTCTTCCGAAAGTGAGAGCGACCCAACACCTATTCCGGTACAAAGTTTTTAAATGAGAAATCGAATATTTTTTATCTATACTTATTTGCATTTCAAAGATATTTTATTGACATATTTTTGCGTACATTGGCTGTGTACTGTTTTATGTACTAAAAGTGTACTAATTATGTTCTCTATATGCGTAATTCTCAGTAATCTATGCACATACTTTTTATGTACTTTATGTGTACGAGGTGTATCTATTTAAGTATGCGAATGTACTGTATGACCTCTTCTTGCACTGTATAATGTACTGTATGACCTGTAGGTTGACCGGGCTGGGCCTGGTGATCTGGAGAAGGTTGAAGAGGAACAGACTGACACCGGAACTAACGGACCAACAAGCCTACAGGAACCAATATAAACCTTCAACAGAACTTGTAAATAATGAATATACATATTTTCTTCACTTGACGTTAGATTTTTTAAAATAGTGCTGCAATCGATTTAAAAATAGTTAATTTTCCTGAAATGTGTCTAAGGGGTCTAAGGGGCGAGATTTGTTAAGAAATAAACTGCAATTGATTCTGAGAGAAACACTGAAAAATTGTTCTTCAATTACCAAGGGTCCCTTTAAATTTATTTATTTAATAAAACCGTAACAATTTTTTCTCACAAAATAGGGAATCAAAGATTTAAAAAAAGGATGGTCTGGTGGAGGAGGTAATAAAAATGTCCCCCCACCCCCTCCTTGATTGATTGTATAATTAAGTTTATATGGTGGTAGGGTGAGGATGAAGAAGGTCGTCCTCCACAAGCTAACTGTGACCTCTTGACCCGGTACCTTGAGTCCTTGGGTACACGATCCATACGATCCAGAGACGACAGGTTTCATATTAAATAATAAAGGGACTGTTGACGGTATCTTCTTAGTAACGTTCAAGTAACAAGTGTTTTAAACTATTGGCTTTAGCGCAATTTTAGCCTATTTTATTTGCTTTTTCTTTCTTCTCCTTGTTGAAGTTTTCTTGTTTATTTTCATATAAAGAAATGTATAGATATGTAGAATGATTATCATAATTAAAAACTGAAGGTTTGATTACTATCTTGATATAGTTACCTAAAAATCACGTGGGCAGTACGATTTTTTGTGTGAAGAAATAGCGAAATTTTCAATTATCTATTTCACATGAATACTGAAAAGACTTATTTGATCATAAACATTTTCTAAAACAATTATCGGACAACTTTGGTTGGTTAAAATGGAAAATCGATAAACTAAGAAATTCTTTCAATCGGCTCTTTAATTTTCAATCGAATCGGAAGTATCGATCAATGCCATTTATACCTTTATTTAAGTTTTTTTTAATATTGTACAATTTGTTATTTACGTTTAATGAATTAATAATCCTACCTCATGGTTTCCAAAAATCAATTTGGAAAGCGTTCAGAAGGGCAATGTGCTTCATTACTTCCTAACATCAGCAACAACCATAAACAGAATTCACAAATGTAGACTGTAGGAAAATGTAATTTTTTATTTAAAATTTTTATTTTTTATATTAGTTTGAATTCCAGTGATAGCGAGTATACTGGAGGAGAAGACTCTGGAGAACTAAGAGAGGGAGGACGGAGAAGATCGAAGGTGAAATAGGAAATATTATTCTTAATGAAATGGTTAAAGGTGATTCGCGGGTGACGGATTTGGTGGTTTGTTGGAGGATTTGCAAGGGGTTGGATTTTTGGTTTGATGGATTTTTAGTTTTTAGTTTTGCAGGTACATGCAAATAAGGGGTTAGAGAATTTGTGGGTTATGGATGGAGAAAGATTTGTGTGTGGGTGGAAATGTGACGAAAATGGGGGATTTTCAATAAGTAGCTTGTTGTTTTTACCTTATTTCAAAACAAATTTTTAAATATGTTCAGGTGAATTTGCGTCAGCTGGAGGAGAGACTGAACATGATCCAGGAAGAATGCAATTACAGGAATAGTGATGAAAGTGATGATGAGAGGAGTGCAACTATTGATGAACCAAGTGACAGGTTCTTAAAGGGACTGTACACTTAATTTCAAGCGAACGTAAATGTTTAACTAATCACAACGGGACCCATTCAACCTTTGTGTGCTTTTAGAATTTAGAGTTATCGCCCTTTTTCTATCAAAAGATTGATTATTTTCAATTGTGGAAACTTAAAGTGACTTGCGGATTTGTACTTCTAGAAAGAAAGAAGATTCTTGTTAGAATACAACACTTTCCCAGCCATAAAAACCCCACTAACTTTTGAATTGTTGCTTTAATAAGGTTTAAACGGTGCTGTTGTGAATTCAACATGTTACTTTATAAGTGCTGAGTAAAGGTTACGTGTACAGTCCGTTCAATAATTTATATTTTGAACTCACTTTGGATTGGAATTTTAAAATTATACAGGGTCACAAAGAATTAAGCTTTAAACAGACAACTGTGCGTAATTAATGAAGTTTTTTTACATTATAATTATATTTACTTAAAGCTTTTTTTTTCTTTTTTTATCAACATCTTAATCAAATCACTTTAACTTACGGCTGTATACAATTCAACCTTCAGATCGGAAGGCTTTTTTACATTATAATTATATTTACTTAAAGCTTTTTTTTCTTTTTTTTCAACATCTTAATCAAATCACTTTAACTTAAGGCTGTATACAATTCAACCTTCAGATCGTTTTAGAACGCCATTAATGGCTCATTTTTTTCGTTAACTCTACAGTTGTGAGTCAAGACTCGTGCGTGAGCCGAATTGTGGCGCTTTGATGTTCATCAAATTCTGACCAGTAAACTTAATGTTATAAAAGAATTTATGTTAAACTCCTCGTAACGAGAGAATGAGTTTACTTCATATAATCGGTTTAGATCTATTAAAAAGATCTAAAATACGTTACAATATTTTATTCTATATAATAAAGCTTTTCGCTCTCATATACATATTTATATATATGTTAGCTATAGCTGGTCATAACGACTGGACCAAATAGGCTGAAATTGTTTAGGGAACCCCTGGGGGTATCAAAGGCTAAAAAAATCGTTTTTTTCCGAAAATTTGTTTTCAAGTGTATCTGAAATTCCCCGGGCAACGCCGGGCACTTAAGCTAGTCAACTTATAAATCTTAAACATTTTTATTTAATAGGAACGAAGATGTGGAGGCCATAGACAATGATGATAATGACAACCAGGACAATAATAACTGCTTCCAGGACAACAACAGCTACCAGGACAACACAACCAGCTTCCAGGACCACACCACCAGCTTCCAGGACCACACTACCAGCCACCAGGACCACACTACCAGCCACCAGGACAACCAGGGATACAACGGGTACAAGGAGAAGTATTACGACATACTGGACAATTTTGATTCTGTATTTTTACGGATTGAAGATCTTCTCAACTCAGATAAGAAGAATTGCGGCAGGAGCAGGAGTGAAGGTAGTTTTCACTTTTAATATATCTAATATACACTATACAGGGTTACCCACAAAAGATGATAATTCAGAGACGAATGTACAAAATTATATTAATTATATTAATTTTTTATCATTAAATAACCCATTTAAAGACTAAAATCGAGGAAGAAAACTTAATTTAACCTTAAAATTGTCAAATTTTAAGAGGTTTTGGTCGTCTTTATAGCCTCGTTCTTTGTGGGTAAACCTGTTCTTTATAAAAGATTATTGTTCTGTCGAAATGACCGAAGATTAGTTCAGAATTACTTCTAGATATTTCCTTGAAAGGAAGTGAACATCAGATATGAAATTTCGATGGGACGAAGCAATTTTTAATTTTATAGACGAAGCCAAATTTTCTTTGACAATTTTTGACGCTTTTCATATAAGATTTTAATTTGTTGTCAATGATTACTTAAAATTGTTCTTTATCCATAAAAATTGAAAAAAGTTTGATTCATGAAATGTCTGAAAATGTACAATTGTACATTTATTTTAAATAATTAAATAAAGAAATATGGTCAGTTTTTCTTCAACCCAGGTTGGGCGTATTCTGATACTGATGAAACACCTCGTATCAAGGATTTGATCCTCTACCCCCTGGACCAAATCAAGGTTGGGTTAAAGGAGGTTGAGGTTAACAGAGATGTATCCTTTACAACCTCACGAGGACGGCCTAGATCTGCTCCTCCGAGGCCCGGAGGAAAAACATTGCACAGGGCACATAGGTAGGGATCAATCTCACTAGCTTGGGATAGGTAGGGATCAATCTCACTAGCAGGGGATAGGTAGGGATTAATCTCACTAGCAGGGGATAGGTAGGGATTAATCTCACTAGCAGGGGATAGGTAGGGATCAATCTCACTAGCAGGGGATATGTAGGGATTAATCTCACTAGCAGGGGATAGGTAGGTATCAATCTCACTAGCAGGAGATATGTAGGGATTAATCTCACTAGCAGGAGATAGGTAGGGATTAATCACACTAGCAGGGGATAGGTAGGGATCAATCTCACTAGCAGGGGATAGGTAGGGATTAATCACACTAGCAGGGGATAGGCACTGGTAGGGTTTAATCTAAGTGTAGGAATAGCTTTCTAGTCTTTGTTTTACTAGCAGGGGATAGGTAGGGATTAATCTCACTAGCAGGGGATAGGTAGGGATTAATCACACTAGCAGGGGATAGGCACTGGTAGGGTTTAATCTAAGTGTAGGAATAGCTTTCTAGTCTTTGTTTTACTAGCAGGAGATAGGTAGGGATTAATCTCACTAGCAGGGGATAGGTAGAGATTAATCTCACTAGCAGGGGATAGGTAGGGATCAATCACACTAGCAGGGGATAGGTAGGGATTTATCACACTAGCAGGGGATATGTAGGGATTAATCTCACTAGCAGGGGATAGGTAGGGATTAATCTCACTAGCAGGGGATAGGTAGGGATTAATCACACTAGCAGGGGATAGGCACTGGTAGGGTTTAATCTAAGTGTAGGAATAGCTTTCTAGTCTTTGTTTTACTAGGATACGATTTCAATTAAACTTTTTAATCTTTCCGGCACCCGAAATCTTACAAAACTTTTTTTTAACCCTGAGAAAACGAATTAGCTGATATTATTGGAAACTTCAGTTCTATTTTTTATCATTTTTTTACTCCAAAATATTATGCATGATTTTCCTTCATTATTTTTTGTTAATTTTTTGATCAAATTTCGGCTTTAAGAATCTTGGTCCCCTGAGATAGTGAGGATGTTGCTCTTGATTTAAAATGTATGTATTTGCAGTTGTGGATCCCTGATGGTACGGAATAGGAAAGTTCCCGGATTCTGGAATATTCTGCAGCATGAGGTGAAACCTCTTCAAAACATCGGTAAGTTACATCGATCCATAGAAACACGGAAGTTACTTGTGGAGAAACTCTGACATCTTATGATAATCGATTATTTCATCGAGTTTAAGAATTCCATTATTACATTTTTATCCTCATAAGATTATTATTATATCATATTTGTGAGGTTCCATGGGCACATACCCAAGAAATTATATTAAAAAATAATTCTGGTTAAATCCGACTATTTTAAGTTGGAACAGTTCACATTATGAAAGGTTGCAAATAAGTTTTATGCTCTTGTTCTGACTAACGCTTTTTTTATTTTTCTAATGTTAAAAAAACATTTTAAAAGTAAAAATTGGTGTGATTGTTTCCTTAATTTAGTTAAGTTTAGTTTGTTTACCAATTCCTAATGATTTTGCTTGTTTGTCAAGTTATTGAGATACAGCATGTTAAATGTGCCCTGAGTTTTTTTAGATGGGGAGAAGGTATTGTATTGGGTTGTCTTAATCTACTGAACAATATCGTGTCTGTATTTATAGAAGAAATCATTTTCTGGATATTAGATCCTAAAACTTCCAAAAAGAGGAGATAAAATCAGGTTATCGAGTAAGAATTAGTTCGACATGAACTGATGAAGATCTTTGTCTTTTATTCATGAAGCAAGATTTACTGGTTTGTTTTCATTGCTATGGAGTGCTAAGACTCCATTAAAAATGTGACACTAATATTTCAATGATAAGTTTTTATACTTTTTTTGGTTTTGATTGTGGTTTCACTTCCTCATCTCGAACTATGTGAGATATGGTGACTCAGACTACTATACAAGTATGCAGAGATTTGCAAAATCTCACCGAACTTGGTTTGAATGAAAATGAACTGAAAAAAAATTAATAAAGTAGGCAGTCGGGCAGTATGCTTTAAGACTCGGCAGTTTGATGGAAGTGTCTAATGAAAGGCTAAAAGCATCGTCCATATTTTTGGGAATGGTCAGAAAATGTTAATTTCCACTCTTCTGTCAGGACTATGTAAAAGAAAAAGGTGAGTTTGCCCTGTGCATGTTGTCAGTACAAAATAATTAAGTTAATATCTGTACTTAAAAGATCAATACAAGGAGTGTGTAAGAATGAATATTCTTCAACTAGTGTAAGAATTTCCATTCTTTAATGCTTGGAGCGTGTAATAATTTCCATTCTTACACGGTCTGAGCGTTAAAGAATGAAAATTCTGCACCTTCAGTGTAATAATAAGCATTCTTAAGCGCAAGGAAGCGAGCAATATTAAAATTGTTCCTCCTGAACCGTGTAATAATGGGAATTCTTACATGATAGCTTTACTACTATGGAACCGAACAGATATGATATAATAGCTTTTCCTATTATCGAATTGTTAATCAGGCAGTGCCATCTTTGCATAGAGGACGTCACTAGACATTTCGCTAACAGTCCCTTTAATAGAGATAATTTGACATTTCGCTTACTGTTCCTTTAATAGAGATAACTTGACATTTCGCTGACAGTCCCTTTAATAGAGATAACTTGACATTTCGCTTATAGTCCCTTAAAAAGAGATAACTTGACATTTCGCTTACAGTCCCTTTAATAGAGATAACTTGACATTTCGCTAACAGTCCCTTTAATAGAGATAACTTGACATTTCGCTTAAGTCTCTAATTGAGATCAATTCCAATACTATTTTACTTTTTTAGATAATTGTAAATTTACCATGAAAGAGATGAGTTTAGCTTATTTTTCTCTTGAAGTAATTTTACTGATTTCTTGATTATTCCAAATCCTTATTTTGCCAGAAGTTCCATCAGCTCTTTTCTACCGCTAAAAACGTATTCACAACTCAAGCTACTTTCTTACATCTGTATACTAACATTTTATGGACTCCCATACAAGTTCCCTTTGAACCATAACTATTAATTATAAAGGATTAAAATTCACGGAGAAGAGACTTTTTTCCAAATCAAACCAAAATTCCAATTTGTTGCCCATCACTACTGATTTAAATCTATTTACAATAACCTCGGCATATTTCACCTGAGGTGATTGGTTGCAAATTTTCAGTGTTTAAATGTTGTTGCATTTCTAATGCATGCTTTAATATTAATATAATTTTTGGGCCAGATTTTCCTAGGTGAGATTCCTAGATGAATACCAACAGCAGCATATAAAAGTTTTTTTTGTCAAAGTGCATTTAAAAAAATGTATCTTAGGATCAAGCGGAAATGAACTGACCCTGACCTTATCAAGCGTAGCAGCCCCTCTCTCCCTCATCCAACTACAGGTAGTTAACTGCACATTGTAGATGCACTGTAAACTGTTCATGTAAACACTGTACATGAGCTGTACACTGTACTGTATACATGACGGCATAACGTCATTGTACTGCAGGGATGTTTATTTGTTTTGATAGTTGAGATTCATATTTTTGTGCCCCCCCCCCCCTTTCAACCATTAAAAACAGGCGTTTTTTAACAGGGTTAAGAAGTTTAACGAGAAAATATTTGGATTTTAGTTGTAAAATGGAGAGTTTTTGTGAACTATCAAGGTCAATAACCAGGTCCCCCCTGACAGTTTTTTTGAAATTCTTAATTTTTTTTAGTCATGAATGAATGTGAACACTGCACAGTATCAGATTAGCTTTTTATAGGGGGAAACATGACATTGCTATTTAGGGAAAAAATATTAAATTTTTCCTTTAAAAAGTTTTGCTTATTTTCCTGTGTGAACCAAGACTAGTAGATTAAAAAATGAATTCCTTATTTTTCCTTTTTCCTTTCCTCGTCCCTTTTCTGAAAAATGAAAAATATACACTCCTGATGAACTGACATAGATTTTCGAGTTATTTTAGTGAATTGTACATTTCTAGAAGAATTTCATAAGAAACCTTTCAATCTCCTCTGAAATCCAACTTTTTAGCACATACATCCCCTTTTCTTACCAATTTCACATTTTTATCTAAATGAATCTTGTAACAACAGAATATTGAAATTATCAAAAAATGCTCGGAAATTTATATTATTTTGATCGTTTCTATTCTGTTGGAGAATTAATTTTTCCGATTTATTTTAGGCTGGAGCTTCGAAGTGTTGCAATCTTTGCTAGATCCAGTCTTCCACCCCTCCACCATATTCTTAAACATGTAGTTTTTTTTTTTATTTCAAACCGATATTTTTCATTTAAGGTTCAAAAGTATTTTTAACCAGTGATAATTTTTAAGTATTCATAAAACACTCATTTTGAACCCTAGATGCTGAAAATAAACACGGGTATTTATTTTTCCTACACCTCCCCCTTTACTTTCTCTCCACAACCAGAACCCCCTCCCCCTCATAAATTTTCACTATCTTATCAGAGTTAGTTTTTTTTACTAGAACCCTAAACTTCCATTGTGTTTACTGTTTATATTGCAAATCAAAAAATTTAGTGAAATTTTTTATTTATTTTTTTTTTTTTGGGGGGGGGGGGGTTATTTAGAAAACATATTACCCTGGCCAAACTTTTCCCGTCAAATATTTTTTTTTGGGGGGGAGGGGGGGTAATTTAGAAAACATATTACCCTGGCCAAACTTTCAAATATTTTTGTTTATGTTCTTAATTCAGAATTTTCACATAGTCTGATTTTTTCCAATTTTTTGTGAATTCAATATATACTTTTAAAAAAATCACTATTTTTTCAAACTTTCAACAAAATAAGGATATTGACGACATTTCGAGATAAAAAAATATTTTTTAACTCATGCATAGTGCACATTAATTGGAAACTATAAACTTAGAATTCTCATATTCATTGGACATTCAGCCTGTTTATCATTATTATTTTTGCCTAGTTACCTTGTCAGAATTGTAAAAATCAAGTTTAAACAATAACTCATGTTTAATAATCTTTCATATTTGGGATTTTAGATAAAAATAATACTATACGTAGAGCTTAGAATAGACATGATAAATGGCCAAAGTGATCAGAGTTGTGGATCAATTTCTTTTTGTATTGATCAACATTTCTGATCTTTTATATTATAATTTTTTAGAATTAAGGAGTGTCGAACAAACATTTTCTATGTTTTTAAATAATGTTGGATTAAATGTTGGATTAAAACATGGAATATTCCATATTCAATTTAAGAACAAGATTTTTACAGAGTTTGAAATTTATGAATAACGAAAAGTAGTTGAACTATCTGGTTCAACTAACTCTCTCATACTCATAAATTACGACCACAAGATTTAATTTTTCTTTAGAATCTGCGTTTTTAGCGTATAATTTTGGTTGCCCGGTTTTTTTTGGTTAACCCATCATTTTTGTTGACAAAAGTCAAAACCCTTCAATCTCTAGATTATTTTTAAAATGTTAGTTTTTCGGGATTATTTTTTATGGAACCCGATGTGGACCTTAGTTTTTTAAAAGAGGTTTTTTCTGTTATTTTTGTTGTAATTCCTTTGTTCTCCAGACTCCTGGCATTATATGTTGAAATATTTATATGTAAATGATAAAAATCCACCTCAATTGACTTAAATATCATATTTGGCAGAATTTTTCATAGAACATTTTTATTGACCAATATTTGAATTTAATCTGTTTTAATATTTATAGCACACAATTACATGTCTTTAATATGAAACTTGTAATTTGTAAAAATATCCTTAAAAAGTCGTAAGTTTTTATTTAGCAAAATCCACTTATTTAAATTACATACATGTGTTTTTGAATTTATCCCAAGGTTTAAAGAAACAAATAACAAGAAGAGCAAATGCTTTTGCAAAAAATTTAAACATTCTAGGATTTTTTAAGGATATTAATTTGTAGATTTTAATGTCGTTATACATACATAAAGATATATTATATTTCATCCTGTGAAAATTGTAATACCCCTCCCCCATTTTCCCAGGCTCCTTCCAATCTGGTCTCATATCAATCATGTTTATTAGATCAAAACGAAACTGTTCTAGCCAAAAATAGATATTTAACCTTCTGTTCACAAATCTCCCTGTCCCTGGTTCAATATCCTAATCCCCGTCACTGACCCCTCTCTGTTATTTTCAGATTGATCTAGTCAAAAATGTCGCCATTTTGTTAAAGTTTGCGCCAATTTGCGCATTAAGCCGCTTTTTCTTCTCTGAAAGCGGACATTTTCCTCTGCTGCTAACAAACTTATACAACTACTGAAATGGATCCTGGACTAGATTTTGCCTCCCTGCTAGGGATTGCAGAACATGTATCGAAGGTAAGAAAGAGAAGGCCGCCCCTTTTACAAGAAAGAGACTGTTAATGCGGCCTGAAACGTCTGTGACGTCGCATCCTTTGTGTGAACCCTGCATCTCTGTATCCGCTGTTGGCCTGAGTTCTCCAATAGGGGGGGGGGGCTTCAGGTCTAAACTCCTATAGTTTGTTTGTATCCGCTTAGAACTCCAGGTATTGATGGTTGACTTATTGTCATCGCTTATGTTATTAAAACAGTACAGTTCAGAATATCTGCTGCTGCTGAAGTTTTACGAATCCAACAATAGGGCTAATCCAGAGAAATCCCACCACAAAGAGTAAGAAAGGGGGGTTAGAAAAGTTGCACCCGGAGACCCAATTAGTTCTAGGAAGGGATCCGGGAGTTGGGAATGTAGTAAAAAAAAATCTATTGATCATTAGATGCAATAAGAGACGAAAAAATATTGCAACAATTCAATTCATTTTGATTTAATTTCAATGTGTTTGTTTGGGTACCACAGCGTTTTAAGTAAGCCGAAGCTTGTCGAGTCCCTCATTTTTTTTAAATAGAGATACAACCTAGAGAAAATTAGTAAGCTAAAAACTTGATAAAAAACTGTTTGAAAATTGAAACCGGTTAAAAACTAAAGCGTTAAGCGGTAAAACACGATTTTTGTCTATACACTTAAAAGTGGTCTTATTTTCCACCCTGCCTTAAAGAATTCTTAGCCTTGTTTACAATCTTTGTTATTATTTTTATAAAACTGTTCCTATCTAGGGGAAGGCAGGGAAGGAGGTGCAGCTGATGAAGACCAAGTTTGCTGGACCGAAGAAGGAGAAGAGGGAGAAGGGGAAGCTGAATGATAATGTGAGAAAGTTCCTTGAGAAGAAGGATGAGGAGGAGAGGAGGATGAAGAAGGAGAAGAAGGAGCAGCTCAAGAACCTCCAGGAATTGAGAACAGATTCAGCTAGAAAGTAACCTTTTTTACTCGTATTAAAAATATCAATTTATCTTATTGTACATAGCTATAATTCAAGAATTGCCGCTCCCCCCCCCCCCTCAATACTATGGGGAGAACAAAACTTGAAATAGACCGTCTTTAGGAAAGGTTTTTTTCTCACTTTTTGAGTCTTATCCAAAATTAATTTTCACGTACTTCCAAAAAATAATTTTTATCTCTAATTCTGCAAATTAAACCCTAAAAAATACCTAACTTCTGCGGGGAAAGGAAAATATATATCCCTGTTCAAATGTCGAAAACATATCACCTTTTTATTATCGCAACCCACTGAAAACCTTTATTTTTAAGACGTGTGAAATATGATTTACACAACTATCCTTGAAATTTACTAATAATGATCTGAAATTGATTTTTCAAATGATTTATTTGATTTTAAGTCAGACAGTTAAGCCACATATAAAAAAATTTAAGGTTTTTTCATTTTTTATTATTTAAACTTCTAAGAGTCTTCTCCCAACTAAAATCTTTAATTCAGAACCTTCAGAATTCTAGCAATAATCCAATTAGAAAAAACTGGAACATGGCTAATCTAGATTTTGATTCTTTAACTGATTAAATACATTTTTAGTAAGATCGCGAAGCATCTGAAAGTAACGAAGTCTGCAAATAAAGCTGTGCTCAGGGATATTACACATTAAATTTAATATTTAATTCAATATTTAATTTAATATTTAATTCAATATTTGA
Organism: Eurytemora carolleeae; assembly: GCF_000591075.1. NCBI lineage: Eukaryota > Metazoa > Arthropoda > Copepoda > Calanoida > Temoridae > Eurytemora > Eurytemora carolleeae. The sequence goes on along the minus strand of NW_019397494.1, from coordinate 26,203 downwards.
TTCAATATTTAATTCAATATTTAATTCAATATTTAATTCAATATTTAATTCAATATTTAATTTAATATTTAATTCAATATTTAATTCAATATTTAATTCAATATTTAATTCAACATTTAATTCAACATTTAATTCAATATTTAATTCAATATTTAATTCAATATTTAATTCAATATTTAAGTCAATATTTAATTCAATATTTAATTCAATATTTAATTCAATATTTAATTGCTTGCTTTATTTTAAATATTTATTAAAGGGTCTAAGCGTAATTTTTAGTGATCTTTCATGCAAAGATTGCAATGCTCGATTAGTAACGGTACACAAAAAAAAACATTTTTTCTGATCATTAACGTGGAAGAAATTGTAGTTTTTCTAGGTTTAAAACTGTTTCATTCTGATAATGCCTTTTGTATTCCCGCAGTAGAAATGCGCAAGTCACTTTTGTAGGGAACCCACAAAAGAAAATAATTAGTTTTCAAAATTATAAGCATTAATATCTAATTTGATGAATATCAGACAGAGCTTCTCATGGTAACGTTGTGAATGGGGAGTAACTTGGAAATACACTTATAGTCCCTTTGGTTTTGTTTGTTAAATAAAATAATTTATTTGCTTCGAGTTTAAAATCCATACTATAACAAGTCTGCACTTTTGTTGCATATTTAAGTGTTAATATCTAATTAGTGATGCCATAAATAAGAAAGATACTGCTGTTACTATGACAGGAAGGAAGCAGTGTGACGAAGATGATTATGGGTAAGACACAAAAGTTCCTTTGATTTTAAACCCCTTTTTCTTCTTTTTCTGATATTACAAACTTTATTTTATGTAAGTTTCGATTTAATGCTCAAAAATAACTTCCTAAAAAATCCTAATTTTGTTTGTTTTTTCCTCAGTATACAAATTTTGCACAGTTAAATAAAGGCAAACTTTTAGAGAAGACATTAGTTAAAAACCTCAAAGGTTTAGGTTTGGGTCTGGTGTATCGAATAAGCTGTATCCCATGTTTAGGTTTGAGTCTGGTGTATCGAATAAGCTGTATGAGAAGCTGATGGGAAAGTACGAATCGTGTCCAGATGATCCTATGGATAAATTCAGCAAGGGATGTTCAATTTAAAAATTAATCATTTATAGAAATCAATTTGTTCTTGAGCATTGAGCAATGAATGGAATTTCCAACCCATCGTAAGGCCTTTTTGCTGCGTATTGATATGTATTTACTTTTATCGGAAATTCCTTTACGAATTGAACCTGAATCCTTCAGTCCAAACCTAAATCCCACGTGGATATAAGTTCCGCTAAGGAGAGAGTTAAAATGGCGCTCAGACAGGAGACTGAGGATGTTCAAATCCGGTAATATATATAAGTTTGAGAAGCCAGCGTTGCCTAGGATATTCATCGTTAGTCCCGCTGTTTACCAGCGCTTGGTCGAAAATTACTCAACTTAGATTCTCAAAACCAAGCTAAGAACATTCCCGTGGTCCTACCTTGTTTCCCAATCAAAATCTGAGGAAAATCGGTCCAGGGTTTCCTGAGTTATGAAACAGACAAACAGAGATTACAACTTTATATATATAGATAAATTAGAAGTCTGTTTGTTTGTTTATATGTTCGATCATAACTTAGAAAAATTACAAAAAACTGTTTAATTTGTTATTTTCAAATTCTATAAAGTATTTATTAACCAGGTTTGAAAAATTAAAAAAGTTAAGAATAAATAGTTATTTATAATATATTTTTAATCTTAATATTTAGAACAAGAAAAAGAAAGCATGGTGGGAGCAGTATTGGTGCTGAAGAATCTGGAATCAGTTATAAACGGAATAAAGAGGAGAAGATTGAGGATAAAGGAAGAGAGGAGAAGGGGAAGGACGGGAAATTAAAAAAGAAGGATAAACTAGAAGCGATCAAAAGAAGAAAAGAAAATTATAAGAATGCACCTAAACCTATGGATTTTCAGGTAGAAAAATAGGTCTTATTGTTCTCTAATTTAATAGTTAAAGGTAGGCGTAATTTCCAGTGTGTGTAAAGTTTACCGTACCGAAGGTGTGTACTGTAGTGTAGGTATATACAGTACATACGAATCTCGAGATTTGTACAGTCTAGGAGAGTACATTTGTTTATTGTTTATTGTTTACTTAAAAATAAGTTTAATATGCATGTAGTATATTATTTATATATTTAAGTCAACACTATAAGCCAAATTTGTATGCAAAGGATATAACTTGATTAAAGTTTACAATCAATTTAGTCGTTATTCAAGCTTAATTATAATTGAAAACATTGTTCTGCAATTTCCTTGACTGTAATCATGTTGTGTGTCTGTACCAAAAGAGTGTGTGTAAAGTTTACCGTACTGGTCTGCAAAGCAGTGCGACTGGCTTTCTCATGCCAGACCAGCGCCATTTCCTTTTCCTTTATTCCTATTCCCTGGTCAATCCTTTTTTAGATAAGAATTCACTTAACATCTTTGTATGATCAAGAATGTTTTTAACTTAAAAAATGAACTCTTAAATTGTGGTTTTGACTTTTAAAGTGACTTGCGGATTTCCTCTTCACATCGTTGAGCAGAAAAATTTTAAGGGTATCTTTCAGACAGACAACTCTTTCTTCTAGACTGAGGATCACTTGTAATTGCATCTCCAGTCCCTTTAATTGATAATATATTTTGTTTTATAATTGACTCTCTCTATGTAAATGTAAATCCAACGGCAATCTTTATATTTACCCCTGTTTTCTTAATTAAAACTACTAAACCAATACATGTGTTAGACCTACAGTATGATTAATAAAGTATTTTTTTAATATCCAAAATTTACAAATAAGGTTTTTTTTATAATTTTTGGAATTTCGAAATTAAAAACATTGATTCAGGCGCTGTAAGAAATGTTAAATATTGTTGCAGTCTGATTTTTTTTGCAGGCACTGTTAGAAATGGCAAACACCGTGAAGGACAAGCCTGTAATGATCCCTAAGCTGAAGAAGGAAATCAAAAAAGAAGCTGAAATCGGAGACAGACCAATGACCAAGTAATGACCAATACAAACTCTTATTTTATGGGCCTTTCATGGAGTTTGAAAGAGGTCTTTGCACGAATTATAATTCAGGCATTATCTTTTCTTCGTCTGATGTTTATGAAAAGATTTTGTTTTGGGGGGTAAATCATAAGGTCGAAGCTTGAACGTATGTGAAGCAATCATCAAAAGTTTTAATTACATATTGGAAACTAATTTTAAGCTTTCAAGTAGTTTATCTGTAAAAAAATGACGTCAGGCTCGTATTTCTGCGTTTCATTGGCCGAGGGCCAATTTTTACCTTGGTTTGTTGATGGCAGTGGCACGCTTGATTACACGTCATTTTTAACATCAGGCCACCGCCCTCCCTTTAACAAGAGACGTCACTCACATCTATGTATTTGTTCAGAAAACAGAAAGAAGAATGGATAAAGGAGAACGAAAGAATGCTCAGACGTGAAGGAAAACTCCCACCAAAGGTTTTAAACTTCTAAAAAAATAATAATTTAGAATTTTTACAAAAGTTTTTGTTTTCAGGAATCTGCTGCCGCGTCTTATTCAAACAACAACAAACAATATTCGAAAGACTACAGAACAAAATCTGAGGATAGGCAAAAATCCGAGGAAAAAACTACATTGAAACCGCCAGTGAAAATCCGCAAACCTGAACCGGGACCTGAGCTCCATGTGGCGGTTAGAAAATCCCTGCCGCCGCCACGGCGGGAATCGCCGGCGGAACAACGAAGACCGGAGAATGGCCGACCGTATGATTCAAAGAAAAACGACGAGAAAGCCAAAATGCAAGAGGAATATAAACGGCTTCAGGTATATTATCATCTTAATGTTTATTTATACAAATATTGTTTAAATTATATTTCTTTCTCAAATGTTAAAGAAACCATAGACGTGATTTTATGTGATAAACTTTTTTTCCGAAGTATTTTCGTTTTATGCGTGACACGGATTTATGCACTTTTCCACATAGAAATCCGATCTACAACATCCTCTTAATTGTTATTCAGAGTAAAGGGTTAAAGGTTACTATTGTGAATCTGACCTGCCACTCTGTAAAAGAAGGGTCACTTGAAATTACGTCTACAGCACCCTTTAAGTCGGATTAGTTAAGCTTTTAGTCTAATTCTTGAATGTTTATTCACTTGATAATTTACTTTATTTGCAATATATACTAAATAATGTTTTTTTCTATAGATTTTAAATTTAAACAACTTTCTAAGGAAAAATGTAAAGAAATGGAGGAAAGAATGCGACTGCAGGAAGAACACAAGTAAGTACATGTAGTTCATGAGGAGGGAGGGGGCGGGGGGGGGGAGATCTATATTTTAAAAGATTTTTCTAATGGAATTATGGCTGTCTTGATGCTCAGTAAACTTTGTCTTGGTATTTTTTATATCATTGAGGAGATTATTTCGTTGGTAATAAAGTAGAATTCCAAGTTTCGAGGTCAGAATTAATAAATAGCTAGAAGAAACAAGTTTAATGGGTAGAGATAGTAAACATACTTCTCTAGTGCAGGGGTCCATATAGTTCCATCTAATACGATCCCAAATGTTGATTGATTAATATTAGGGGCAGAAATAAACCATGTTGTTATTGTAAACAATTGGAAGCATAATGTCAAGTTGTAGAAAAAATTCCATACTGCAGAATGTGAACTGCAAGGGAGTGTTTATTTTTCTGTATATCATAATTTGCATCCTATATTAATTACTGATATTTACATCTTTTAGCACCCCAAATTAAGTTACAAATCTTAACTTTTTTCTTGTGCTTTCAGGAAGTTGCAGGAAAAGGTTCGAGAAATGGAAGAAAAACTGGCGAAATCTTCATCTTCGTCCAAATCTGATTCTAGGTTGGTTGAAGTCTTAAATTCAAGTAAAGGGAATGTTGTCGTAAAGTACCTAATTTACAACGGTACCCTTGAAACCTGTGGAGAAGAACATCGTTTTAAGTTTTTAATTAGGATAATGTTTCTGAATCAAGAAATGCGAAACACATGACAAAAAACATCTTTAAAAACAAAAACATCCAAAATCATGACAAATGCATAAACAAACATTTCATAAAATTACCTATTTTAATCACTATAATTTCAGTACAGTTTTTGGACTTATATTTTCTCAGTATCTCGAAGGTTCTAGATCATATTTTTGATATCGCTTTTTCTCATGTACAGTGTACTCAGTGCAATTTTCTTGTTCTAGGTCTTCCTCTAGTAAGCCGGAGAAAAGGCACGGGGACCGGAAACGAGATGTTCACGAGGTCAAAGCGCGCGAGTTTCCGGGAGAAAAACGGAAGAAGGAAAAGGTTAGGAGGAAAACTAGCTTTTTATATATATACATAGAAAAGATGTCTTCAGCACATTATTTTTATTTTTTTGTGTATCAACATTATGTTTCATGCTGTACAATCTTCAGGATATTATATATTTTTTAAGTCATCATTGTTAAAACATCCTTCTTAAATGCAAGGTTAAAACACGGGGAGGGGGGGGGGG
>NW_019397494.1:19481-20652 GCF_000591075.1 Eurytemora carolleeae | reverse complement strand
GGAAAATGAAATGAAAGAAAAAATCATGAATAACATATTTTTAACCTGAATTTTCAGGAAAAACCACGCCGGAACAGGATTGAATCTGACAGTGAGTATGATTCGGAGATGGACGATTTTATCGACGATACTGAAGACAAAATTGATATTAGCAAAGAAATCAGAAGTATTTTTGGGTATGTACTTACTCAAAAACAGGACCTCGTTAGTCTACTGGAGTTTGTAATATAAACTCTTGTAATAATAGAGATAAATGGTGCTATTTTTGCACATATATTCTTATGGAACAGAAGAAAAAAATTTTTCCTTGATCAGGGTTGTAGAAAGGGTGTGGCCCAAAAAAAGTATTTATAAATAAATAAATATTTTATTGCCGAAATATTATTATTGTTTTCAAGAATTAAGGTCTTGCAGAATATTAGACCATGACAAAATAGCCTAACAAGGACAGATTCAGCTTGCAGGAGGAGCCCTGTTTGTTTCAGGGACTTTAAAGCCAACAGTCAGGGGGACATTTGATCCACATCAGACTTAAAAAATTGAAGAAGAATCAGTGCCATTAATGAAAAATTAAATTAGGAAAGACAAGTAAAAATTATAATAATATTTAATCTTTGAAATGATAAACAAAAAATACTTCTTCAGGGCTGTCAAGATGAAAAATATCACTAAAATACCTTCCTTTAGGAAGTGTCTTTAATAACTTAAAGACCCCGAATGCGCCCAATTCGATGAAATGTTGCATTTTGGATCTTTAATCTTTTAAAGACACTTCCTAAAAGATGGTATGATTAAAAATAATTAAATATAATTATTTCCGTCGTTTATGACAAACGAAATCCATGGGGGGGGGGGGGTTAAATGAGATTGATTTTCTAGACGCCGCCCTTTTAATAAAAATGGTTCATTTTAGGATTTTTAAGCTATTGAATACACTTCCTAAAGGATAGTATGGTTTAAAATAATTAAATATTATTATTTTCGTCGTTTTTGACAAACGAAATCCAAGAGGGGGGGTGTTCAGTGATATTGGATTTCTGGCGCCCCTTTCGATAAAAATCTATGAGCTATTGAAGACACTTACTAAAGGATAGTATGGTTTAAAATAATTAAATATCATTATTTTCGTTGTTTTTGACAATCTAAATCCAAGAGGTAGACGTGATTTTAT
>NW_019397494.1:0-19470 GCF_000591075.1 Eurytemora carolleeae | reverse complement strand
CTGGTGACAGGCATTTCATTTCCTTCGTTTTTAACTGGTGACAGGCATTTCATTTCCTTCGTTTTTAGCTGGTGACAGGCATTTCATTTCCTTCGTTTTTAACTGGTGACAGGCATTTCATTTCCTTCGTTTTTAACACCTTTAAGGGGTTTGAGTTACAAAAGATTTTACAAAATTTTGAGAAGTTTACAAATTTCACAACTTTTTTTTCTAATCATTTGCTTCTCTTGAGCTAAAATTTCAATCCCTGGAAAAGATATTTGCATGAGCGGACTGAAAAATTTCTAGACTTGGTTGACTTTTAAGTGTCGCAACCCCGTGGCCTTTGGGGTTACTGACATACACTTATTTCTAGTCCTAGACATGTCGTTTTTAAAACTAAAACACGCTTGTTTATAGTTTAGTTTAAATGGTTGCATAGGAAAAATGCTGATAGGAGGTCGATTTTTAAAGAATTTTCGAAATCTTAATTTCTTCAACCAGATTTGTATGGAGCATTAAAATTTGAAAAACATTGAGAAAAAAAAAGTTTTCTTTAAATACAATTTTAGTAAGATGAATTTGACTTTTTAAGGGAGTGACCGTCTATTTAAGGTAGTTGAACTGAGCATGCAGTGTTGTGGAAAACTTCTTTCGGATTCATTTGAGACATATTAAACTTTTAAAAGATCTGTAAATCTTGAGTTTGAATGCAAATTCGACGTTCAAAACTCCTACTCTGGGGGTGAATACGTTTTCAGAATTAGTAAAATGTAAAAAGTTCTGCAATAATATGCATAGGAACACGTTGAGAGAATACAAATTTATCTTACCATCGAAAATAACTAATCTTGTTCAATTATTAGTTTCTGTTTTCTCATTATTTTGGTTTCTCATTATTCACAAAGATTTTCTGCAGATTTTCTAGAATTATTTTTGAAAAGACGACATTTTAAGAATTTGAAGAAATCTGCGAATAAATTCAAAGAAAATAAAAAATTCATTATAGCAATGAAAACGAAATAAACGATTTTAGCATTAATTTATTTACAATTTTTTTTTTGAGAAATATGTTCTTAACCATCTAATTAGATTACTGTATAATTTTTACTTTATTTTTCGCTGTCGTTATTTAATAATTTAAAAAACAAATTCTGAAAACGTATTCACCCCCAAAGTAGGAGTTTTGAAGGTCGAATTTGCGCTCAAACTCGGGATCTACAGATCTTTAAAAATTTTAATATGTCTCAATTGAATCCTGAAGAATTTGTCCACTACACTGCATACTCAGTTCAACTACCTTACGTAGCCGGTCACTCCTTTTTAAGACAGAAAACCAACATTTATGCCATTCTGGGTTGGAACAAGTGGTATTTCCAAAATCGACCTCCCAAAGTATGCACATTGCACACTTAGTAGTACTTAGAAATAGAATTTTACACAAATTTCAAGGAAAAGAATAAAGTTTGGTTTTGTGTTTAGGTCGGATGGAGGATAAGGAAGATATGAGAAGAGAAGAGCTTGAGAAGAAAATGAGATTAAAGAAACTAAAAGGGCGGTGACATTGCATTCTCCGCCATCTTTGTATCTCAATTTTTTTTATGATCTACAATCTCAATGGATTAATAAATTTAAATTCTTATTCTTCTGTATTTGTACAAACTACTTGTGGCAAATCATTGTCTATTTTGTTCACAGAGATTACTTTTCTTCTCAACAATAGCCGCAGTACATTATCATGTATAAACTGTAGTACGTGAACATCTATCTACTGCAGTACGTTAGCATATTTCGACCGCACTACAGCACATATCTATTGCAGTATGTTAGTAGAAATCCACTAAAGTACGTGATTTGAAATCCACTGCAGTACGTTCCGTTAGCAGATGTCAACTGCAGTTGGTTAGAAACGTTAGCATATATCTACTGCAGTAGGTTAGCATATATCTACTGCAGTAGGTTAGTATATATATACTGCAGTACGTTAGCATATATCTACCGCAGTACATTAGCATATATCTACCGCAGTACGTTAGCATATATCTACCGCAGTACGTTAGCATATATGTACTGAGTAGAAAACAATTTGTATTTATTTATTTTGATGTATTTAAAGTTTTTTTTTTGAAAACTGCCGGATTCATATTAAACATTTTTAATCAGATTTTTCTATCTTGTTTACTTTTATAAAGTTTGTTTACATTTAATGTTTTGTGTTAAGAACGGATATTTTCTCTGATGTGATAAATTAACACTCATTCTACAGGGTGATTCGCATCTTAGTCCTTCACAAGGACTTGGTAATTTGCATAATTTATAATTTTTTGTTTTGTACAACTTAAATATCAATCTGTAAATAAATTTAAAAAAAAATTTATCCGTTTGTTACTGAATTTATAGGAAGTGTTTTTCATTAATTTTTTATTGTTTTTTGTAGATTCAGAAAATAAATCTTTATAAATGTTAATATTTTGTTATATTTAAACCCTCGGAAGAAAAATGTAATGAAAAAACGATGGGATAAAAAATCCCAAAATTAAATTGTTTTGTAATTGAAGCTTATTCTTTATATTAGAGAATGTTTGCTTTTCACAATTTGCATTATAATGAATAATATTCAGAGACCCCGCAAAGAAAAAAATTGCAATTCTATATTAAAAATCTTAAATGCTTGATACTATATTTATTCTGAAATCTTACTGCATTATAGTTTGTTTGTTTAATAGAAGCAAAAATCTAAATTGATTAAGTGAATGTGATCATTGAAAGCTAAGAATAGATGATAGAAGTGATGGGTCGAGAAATCTTTAGTCCTGTGGATTTCTCAAACCATTCTTATATTTTTATTTAACAAAACTTAAAATTTTACACAATTAAAAAGTTGCACAAAACCTGCCTTCCCCCTATGGCCTCTCTGCATTTTTCATTAAAGGGACTGTAAAGGAAAAATGAAAGGGGATATAGGCTGAAACCTAAGTTACTCAGGAGTTGAGCGACACCCTTGCGAGTTCTATCTCAAGAAATTGATTAAAAAAATTGTGTCAAATTTATACCAAAATCGGTATATACCAAATTTTGTATTTTTTTTGAATTTGATATTTTTTTATTTTTGATAGCTTTAAGTGATAATATAATTATTACGTCCATGTCATGTGACCAGAGTTCTGGTCACGTGATACAAACTCATTTATTATATTGTAGAAGCAAGAATTTGATTCTCTATGAAAGTAAAGAATGCTCGAGAATAATGAGGGAATTCCGGGAACAGGAAAACTGAAATCCATATCAATTATATCTAGTAAAAATGAAAAATAAAAATTATAAAATCATAATGGGAGCAAACCTAAATGACTTAGGCTCCTCTGGGATATCGTCGTTTTCAGATTGGTTGCGTATTTGCTGAATTATAGCTATTTAATCCTTTTATTTTAAATACCAAATTTGGTATAAATTTGACACAGTTTTTTAGATCAATTTCTCAAGCAGGAACATAAGATAGAACTCGCAAGGGTTTTGATCAAGAACAAATTGTAACTTAGGTTACAGCCTATACCCCCTTTCATTTTTCCTTTACAGTCCCTTTAAATATCTTATTTCTGTGATTTACTTAAATAAATCAACTTTATTCATGGTACCGCATGGTACGGCAACTACTCATCCGACCTACGGGAAACTGATCTAAGTGGTTTCCGACCTAAAATTCTAAATCTTATAAATTAGGTTTGGTTAAGTATAGTTTAGCAAGTGTAGGTGAAGTTGGATGGGGGTTAGACGAAGAAAATATCTGGGGAGTTTAAAACTACTTTATAATTAGTTTGGATAGAATGTAGGTTGGTTTTCTCTGGTTCAGTTGACAAGCGTCACGACGGCATGGTACGCCAATCAGTTTGGTACAAAGACAAGTTTATATTCTAGATACTTGGTTAGACTGATCCTCTTATTGAACTTAAAACACTGCATTTATTACAGCAAAAACTTGAGTTCTAAACCATTTTTCTCTAAAGCCGATTATTTTTGTAAAAAGAGAAACCAAAATAAATAAATTCAAGTTGCTTTATGAGATAAGAGGACATGACATTTTTTTCATCTCTTTCATCTGGAACGGTCAACTATTAAAGTTTCTGCTTTCTAAAGTGGAGATAAAGATTCTAAGAATCCTAAATAAATGTTGCACCATAGTTTGCATTTAAGTAAAACGCAATCATATTAAAACTTACAAGGACAATTTACAAAGTCTGACCAAGCTAAGATTTTAAGATATATCCAAGTTTTGTATACATAAAATTTCCAATTTCTAATTATGGTTTCTCTGTAAAAAAAATTATTTTTGCGGATTCAGGAAATATAAAAGATTACAGAGTTCAACAAGCTGAAGTTTGGAAGAAGACCTCCTTTAATTAAAAGATGTCAAAATTGTCAATTAAGATTTGAGATTTTCTAGCTGAAGTGCCTGGCGTTGCCAGTGGAATAAAAAAAATAGAATTTTGAAGAAAAAAAAATTATAATTAAAATAGATTTATTTTGCCTTTTACCTCCGGGGTACTCAAAGGTTCTCTAAAAAAATTCCGCCCATTCGGTCCAATCGTTTATCCAGCTATAGTTAACATATTTGTATACAAACAAATATATACATATACATGAGCGAAGAGCTTTATTATATAAGATTAAAAATTGAATAGATCAAACAGGGGCGTAGTGGAGGTTTAGCCATGGGCCGGGGGTGAACTTTCGGCCGACTTTTTTCTTGTGCACCCCCCAACGGTTGATGTGAACTCCCTCTAAAACCCGTATTCAGTAAAACAATTAAATCTATATTAATCTACCTGACTTTTAGTCATCTGACCATTATTACCAATCATACCATTATAAAATCTAGTAGTAAAAGAGCAAAAAATCTATACCTGAAAAAACCTATAATGATATACCCTGAACGAAATTAAGAACCCCCCTTTCCCAGGATAGTATGGTTTAAAATAATTAAATATTATTATTTTCGTCGTTTTTGACAAACGAAATCCATGGGGGGGGGGGGTGTTAAATGAGATTGATTTTCTAGACGCCGCCCTTTTAATAAAAATGGTTCATTTTAGGATTTTTAAGCTATTGAATACACTTCCTAAAGGATAGTATGGTTTAAAATAATTAAATATTATTATTTTCGTCGTTTTTGACAAACGAAATCCAAGAGGGGGGGTGTTCAGTGATATTGGATTTCTGGCGCCCCTTTCGATAAAAATCTATGAGCTATTGAAGACACTTACTAAAGGATAGTATGGTTTAAAATAATTAAATATCATTATTTTCGTTGTTTTTGACAATCTAAATCCAAGAGGGGGGTGTTCAGTGATATTGCTTTTCTAGGCGCCACTAATGATAAAAATGGTGCATTTTGGATCTTTAAGTTATTAAAGACACTTCCTAAATCTAAAGGATGGTATGGTTTAGAATAATCTAAAATTATTATTTACTTAGTTATTGACAAATTAAATCCAAGAGGGGGGTGTTTAGTGATATTTTTTCACTTGACGCCCCTGAAGAAGTATTTTTTTATTTATCGTTTCAAAGAAATTATTAAATTTATTTATTTATTTATTAATTTTGCATTAATGGCACTGATTCTTCTTCAGTTTCAGGAGTCTGATGTGCATCAAATGGCCCCTCTGAATGTTACCTTTTAGCCCCTGAACCATACAGGGCTCCTCCTGCAAGCTGAATCGTTCTTAATATGCCTTTTTGTCATGGTCTGATATTCTATAAGACCTAAAATCTTGAAAACAATAATGACATATCTGCAAAAAAAATATCTAAATATATATATAAATACCTGTTTTGGGCCCCACACACCCTTTCTTTGCCCCCGAGAGCGTCCAATATCATATTGGATTTTTCCAAGCTTTCACTGCCAAATACACACAATGTTAACCTTAAACATTAAACAACCGTTCTTCATGATTTCATTATTTTCCATTTCTGTTTATTCTACAAAATCCAATACAATGTGTGACACCCTGTATAATATGTATTTTAAAAAACTTTTCTCGCGAAGAAATTTAAAAATATTTTTTTTTCTTATTTTGCATGATAGTACAACAAAATTGATGAAACTATTTTGATAATAACAAATAAATGTTTATTTTGGAAATGAAAATATCTATCATAAGCAAGACAACTAAAATAAAGAATCATGTTAGGCGCGTGATGAATAATAGGGTTTGTGTGCTAGATATGATCGGAACAGGTTTCGAGACGAGCCTGATTTTGATGATAGAAGTATGGAGAACAATAGATATTCTAGTATAATGCAGGAGGAAGTTCGCTCTGCTCGGATAGGTAAACTTTTCTACAACAAATTTACAAATAAAAAATATATTTTTAGTTTGAAGAGACTTTTACAAGCCTGGCCTGTAACTCTGCCCTGGAAAATTTCCCCCTTGTTTACAATCTTGGTTTTTGTTTTGATAAATGTAGCTTTTAACTGGTGACAGGCATTTAATTTTCTTCGTTTTTAGCTGGTGACAGGCATTTCATTTCGTTCGTTTTTAGCTGGTGACAGGCATTTCATTTCCTTGGTTTTTAGCTGGTGACAGGCATTTCATTTCCTTCGTTTTTAACTGGTGACAGGCATTTCATTTCCTTCGTTTTTAGCTGGTGACAGGCATTTCATTTCCTGCGTTTTTAGCTGGTGACAGGCATTTCATTTCCTTCGTTTTTAACTGGTGACAGGCATTTCATATGCTTCGTTTTTAGCTGGTGACAGGCATTTCATCCCCCTGATAAGTATTAATCTCCCCTTAAACAATATGAAGATCCCCCCCTGATAAGTATTAATCTCCCCTTTAACAATATGAAGATCCCCTCCCCCTGATAAGTATTAATTTCCCCTTTAACAATATGAAGATCCCCTCCCCCTGATAAGTATTAATCTCCCCTTTAACAATATGAAGATCCCCTCCCCCTGATAAATATTAATCTCCCCTTAAACAATATGAAAATCCCCCCCGATAAGTATTAATCTCCTTAAACAATATGAAGATCCCCCCTGATAAGTATTAATCTCCCCTTTACCCCTGAACAATGTAAAGACCCCCCCTGAGAAGTACTGGTCTACACCCCTGATTAATACTTAGACCCCCTCCTTGATGAGTAATGATTAATTAGCTGCCCCTGAACAATAACCCCCAGATAAGTTATGAATTTCCCCTGAAGAAACACCTATAAAACACCTACTCCTAGCCTACCACGCCTACATGTACCAATGCCTGAAATAAAAAGAAATCTGTAAACTCCTTTAGTTGGTTTATAGTTGAACTAAGATGAAGTGCTTAATTCTGTTTCTCATTCTTTTTGTTGGATCCTCATCTGGATTCTTCTTCGGGTAAATTGTTGTAGAACACTACAGATTACAGTGATAACCAGAAAACTGTGGAATAAGAAGACGACATTATAGAAATACTTAAGTGCATTTGATGTTTTTAAAAAGGAAATTATAGTTTGAATAGTAACTTATTAAATCAGTTATTAAGTTAAATGTTGCTGTTGAGTGTTAACACTGCACATATGTTGTGTTTCGTGAGAGCCATGATTTATTGGACTATAATTAAAGCCATAATTAAAGTCTAAAAGTCGTTTTCCTGTTCTAGAGTTTTCTGTTTTTTTATGTACAGGAAACCAGATGAAGTTTTTATTTTAATTCTAGCAAAACTTTTCGTTTGAACTTGACCCCTTTTAATACTAATTGATATTATCAAAATTAATACCACACGATAAAAATATTTTACAAAGGAACAATAGTTTTTGCCATAAACTAAAATGTTCTACAAAAAATTCTTATGTCTTTGCAACCTGATGGTGTAAACTTTTGATTTCACTTGAGACCATGATCATTGCATAATACGAACCAGAACAAGCATTGACCGGTTTAGTGTTCACAATTTGACCAGCTCGTCAGTGAACCCAGTATGTGGTTGACCCAACCCGTTTTATGGTTCTTACAGAATTCATAGTTTAAAACATCAAAGGTCTACGAAATCGGGTTGCAAATAAATAGGATTTTAAAATCAGAGTTTGTAGCAAGAACTCTGTTTTTGAAATGGATTTATAACATTGTAACTTTATTTACAAATATTTAGGCCAAGATCTTGCAGATCTGACAGGGAATGTCCTGCTATTAGAAGGTGAAATTAAATTAGTATTAAAGGCTTAATATGTCGAAAAATATTCGATGGTGATTGCTACTAATCTTACTTGTATCTGTTGCGTCTATAAGAAGAAAATTGCTAAAAACGACTCATATCGAAGAACGTAACGTCCATACAAATTCAGAGAGTTGCAATATTCGAATCGGAATTTGGATCGAAAAAAAAACAATTTAATTTTTAAAAAATCATTCAGATATAGCAAGTTGATATATTTTATAATATTTTTCATTTTTTTTCTAAATTAATATTTCGCTTACAACTTGTTTTCACGGCTGGCGCTGGATTTTCGAAAATTCCAGGAAAATATATGAATGTCGTCTTCATCATCAAAACTTCTCGAATCAGGAATGAATGTTTTCATAAGTAATTCTAGGATCATAAAAAATAAAAAATATTATCAATTATTGACTATATACGAATGTGTCGAAAAAAAGCGATGATTATAGGTTGTAATATTTGAATGATTTGTTTGGAATTAAATCGATTTTTTATCAAAGTATGAATCCATTTTAGATGAAAATATTGACAATTATTACTTTACCGTTCAAGGGAAGTTGCCAATAAAAAAGCTTTTCTTTGATTACTTTTAAACTGTAATTCGAAAAAGCTTGTTAAGAATCAAAACTTAAATAAAAATTTTTCATTGTCTTAATCTTATTGCCTACCCAAAGTCCTTGGACTGTCCCAGGCTTTTTGGTCTCTGAGATTGAAAAATGAACCCCATGGTGTTGGAACTCTGGGTCTTTCGGACAGTCTCAACGTCCCGGGCTTGCGGGACAGTTCCAAACCCCGTGGTGTTTGGACTTTGACTAAAAATAAAACCCCAAAATACAGGGTGTCCCACGAAACATGACAATAGGAAGACGACTTGAAAGTCGTCTTTGGTATTTGAATTTATTTGTGACATTTAGTCTTCTATCTACTTTAACTTGCATGATTCTTGAAACAATTATCACATAATTCTCCTAGCCCTGGCATTTCCAAAAAGTGGTCTGCGTTTTTTGTGCTTTCAATATTACCGGAGATATAAAGAGTTTGGTTCAGATTTCAATTTTGTTAAATAAAAGCAAAATTGTCGAAATCTGAACGAAATTCTTCATATCTCGGGCAATATTGAAAGCACAAAAAAGGCAGACCACATTTTGGAAATGGCAGGACAAGGGAAATTTTGTGATTATTATCTCTAGAAATTTACTTCTAAAATTAGATTGACAAATATACGCAGCAAATTATATCAAAAATCAAGACGACATTCAAGTCGTCCTGCATACTGTCATGTTTCGTGGGACACCCTGTATGTTAGGACTCTGGGTCTTTAGGACAGTCGCAAAAACCCAGAGTCCACATGTAAAAGGTTTGATTTTCTTGAAATAGTTTGACAAAAAAATAAAACCCCTTGGTGTCAGGACTCTGGGTTTTTGGGAAAGTCCCAACGGCCTGGGACTGTCCCAGGCTTCTGGCACTCTGACAAAGACCCAGATATCATGAGCCTGTCCCAGGCACTTGGGTCTCTGAGATTGGGAAAAAAAGAAAACCCCATGGTGTTGGGACTCTGGGGTTTTGGAACAGTTCCAAAGTTTCAGGACTATCTCAGGCTTCAGGGACAGTCCTAGAGTACCGAGCTTGTCCCGGGACCACGGCCCGCTTATATGTATGCTTCTATCTACCGATCTATACTATTCTGGGCATGTGTACATGTAACTTTGTCGGTGGGCTACGCAGCTGTTATATCTCAGTGGACCCTAGATTTTTTTAGGAAATTTCTAAAACCTCTGAATAGCAAATTTTAGGTTTTATTATAACAAATTTTTATTCTGGCTATTGTTCATTCTTTAAAAATAATTTGTACTTTTAAAAAAGTTTGAAGTGAAGTTCAGGGTCCAGATTAGAGAAGAACTTTGGTAGATAGTGGGCCCTGGAGTGAGCAGAAATGAGATACTGTAGCTAAAATCTTGTGAACTTAGCATTTTCTTCAAAGTGTTGGTAGTATCAACGGCGCCTTGTTTTCAGAATTCCAAAATGGGGTCTGCCTTTTTTGTACCTTAAGAATTGACCAAGATATTGAGAAATTTGTTTAAAATTCAAAATATTAAATATAAGCAATTAGGTTGTTTAAATCTTTAGTATCTCCAACAATTTTTATAATACAAAGAAGGAGGCTCCAGGGTCCAATGTCTAACGTACTGCATAACACCCCAGCGAAAAAATTACATCAAACCTTGACTATGATATATCCATTCTATTACATATCCATGCCCGGGACCGTCCCAAGTTTAAAAATTTGGATTTAGAACATGCTGTCTAGACATCACCAAACCTCATAGAGTAAATAAAGCATGTTAGTTCCACATTTTATTAAAAATATATCTTAAGTGTTGACCCTCGTCAGTTCTAACGATATGATAACCATCAAAATCAATAATAAAAAATCGGGGAAAATGTTATAAACCACAAAAAAATAAACAAACAAAAAAGATTATTTTTAAAAGGTACAGTCAGATGTAAAAAGGGAAACGAACTCAAATAATGATATGTAAAATGATAATTTGCTAATATTTACCTTTGAAAGAATAGTTAAAGACAATTATTATTCCAATTGAGACTGTTTCTGTCAAATAGATTCAAACCAAACTGTTTAAATGATAAGTATAAAGTTAATGTCTAATTGATCTAATTATACGAACTTTTACGGAAATTGGGTAGGATGGTGGTGGCGGCAGTTAATGGAATACATATATTGTAACGGTACAGTTTTTAAAGGGAGGGACTGGCTAGTGGCTAGGTTTGTTAGTTGAACTGAGAGTGCAGTGTTAGTGAGAAATCTTTTAGGATTCATTTATTTTTTTTCGTAAAAATGTCTCATTCGACTTCTATATCTTCCCCTTTAAATAGGAGATCATCAGTAAGCAGTTTTCTTGGCTTGTTTCAAACACGAGTTAATAACTTTGGTGGGTTTTCCTCGAGCGGAAGGTCAGTAAATGAGTTTTAATTAAAGGGACTGGCGTTGGTATTTTAATTGACACTCCATTCAAAAAGAGGGACATGTCCGATTCACAAAGTCATTATTTGGCCTTCAATGAAATATGAATAAAACCATATTGTTTTTAAAAATTATGAATGTGTCCATTTGTAATTACAATTTAATTACAGAATAGCAATTTTTTATTAAAACTTAGACAGGCGCTCATGTGAATTTGCTATGCACAAAATAATCTCAATTTTACCTCCTTTTGAGCTTGTCCAACAACACCGGTTTAAGATTCCCTCAACAGCAATATGTTTAGCTTCCTAGCTGTCCCTTGGGACAATTAGGAAAAATAACATCCTTCTCTGAAAAATTTACAGAAAAAATCGCGCCTTTCAGTAAAATTGTTTTAGTGCTTTTTCGCAAAACAATTTCCTAAACTTCTCTGTATAATAAATATGATTGGTTGATATAATTTGTAGAATAAGAAAAAAAAGTTATTAGAAATAAAGGGGTACTCTTAAATCAATAATTATCAAATTTATAATATATCTAGATGTTTGGCACAAAAAGATGGACTTTGTCAGCTTGGAAGTAAGTTAGGATAAAATAATTTTAGTTATACATTTTTTTTTATTAATTTCATTCAACTTTATTTGTAACAAATAAGATATTTTGAATTTTAAATTTTAAATTTGGTAATTTTAACAATCTCTGAAATGAATGATGTGCATTATAATAGAATTTTTTTATCATTAACGTTCTAGAATTTTAGAACATCGTGTAACATGTAACTTTTTAAAACATGTCAACTTAAGTTTCTGGAAGGAAATTAATTGTAACTCAGTTTTGGCGGTAGAGAAAGGGTAGGGGGCAGAGCATGAGCCCCGCAAACTGATCTCCGGAGCCTCCTGATTCGCATAATGGCCTCCTAGGCAACAACTAGCGAATCAAAATCGTCTCTGTACCTCATGCTACATCTGCCAGGCTCACCAACTCTGTTTTCATGTCTATAGCAATCCGATATTAAATATCGAATATTTGGCTTTTACATAGACCATAAACCTTTTTTTTTTTAATCTCAACATGATCATGGAAATTCTTTATAGTATTAAAACGTCTACTTTGTATTAAAACGTCTTACTTTCATTAATATTAAGACTCCACACATTGTTTTTCTAAATTCCACTAATTCCTAAACTTGTGCATAACTATTACAGCTTTATATAAAGTTAGACAATTTTTATATCATTTCACAGTCTTAATTCTTATATAAACCAATTGACAAAACATTATAGTTTTTGTGAAATACTTAAAAATTAAATACAATAAAAGACAAATTTAAGTATTTCATAAAAACTAATATGTTTTGTGAATTGGTGATCATATAGCTAGCTAGATTCTGACATACGACTATGAAATGATATAAAATTTGTCTAACTTTATATAAAGCTGCAATAGTGATGCCCATCGCACACAACACAAGTTTAGGAATTTGTGAAAGTTAGAAAAACAAAATAAGAAGTTTAAATCTCAATAAAAGTAGACTTTTTAATACAAATTGTTATTGTACCATTTAAGACTTTATGATCATGTTGAGATTAAAAAAAAAGTTTTGGTGGATGTAAAAGCAAAATATTTGTTACCAGGCTTTTAGGGCGCTTCGCGCCCATCTTCCATTTAAATTGTGAACATGTCGTTTTTTTTACATTTTAAAACAAAGAAAAAAAAAATTTGCGGATTTTCAAGAAATTAAAATTTTTTACAAAATTAAAAACATGTAAACACATTTTTTAAAATTTTTTATCATTCATAAACCTTCTCTGTGGTCACGTGATGTCCCACAAAAAATTTGGGCCCGATCGGTTCAGGCTTTTTGACGTTTATTGGATACAAAAAAACAAACAGACACCCAGACAGACAAGCCAAATTTATATATAAATTGGATATCGGATTGCTGGACATGAAGACAGAGTTGGTGAACCTAAGGTAGAGGCATGGAGATAGTTTTAATTGGCTAATAGTTGGCATTCTGCAAAACAAGAGGCTCCAGAGGACAGTTAGTGGGACTCGTGGATGCTCTGCAACCCTTCCTAGCAGAGATGTCAATGATGGCGTAACAAAACGTTAAATGTACATTTTTTTCGTATTTTACAATGATAGAAAACGTTTTATGTAATATGAACTTCTTGGGAACTTTTACCAACACTATTGTTTTACATACATTAAATAACGTTACGTTTATGTTATGTCATTTCAAAAGTGTGCAACTTAAAGTTTTAAGCGTTAAAAACTTCTGATGAACACCAGCGAATCTTGACATCTCTACTTAGCAGTCCTAATTTTCCTATAAAGTGCAGTACAGTATTCTATAGATAAAGTTATAATGGTTTCCGGAGTCTGGACATATTTAATAAAAAGCTGAATTTCATATGCTGTGTTTAAACTTAGTCAACATTAAAGTATTTCTTGCTGTTCCCTAAATTTTGTTACCTAAAAGGATAAGATTTTAATGACGACAATAACATCACTTTGAACCTGACAGTTTGAAGGTTTAGTTAGGACATCTGCCTTAATTCTGTTGAGTCGTCTCTGAAGTCTCATCCTTTGTGGTTAACCTTCTATAAATAAAATCCTCCAAAACTGTCGTCTTTAATTTAGATTTCTTGGGGGGAGGGAGGAACAGCTGTAATGTGCGGCGCTGCGCAGAATGTTTCTCTGATCTAGATTGCAGTGTATGTCAAAATTGTAACAGAAATATTTGCTCTGGACAATGTACTACATGAAATATATTTGTGTATATATTAATCCAAGATAACCATGTTTCTCTGATCTAGATTGCAATAGATGTCAAAATTGTAACAGAAATATTTGCTCTCGAAAATGTTACTCTTACACTCCAACTCCTGTTTTTGCTAAATAAAAGAATTTTTGTGTAAAATAAAGCTTTCTGTTCTGAATATTTTAATGTTTTTGACTTTCAAATAAAAACTATGCATGATGTGAATAAATTTCTGTGTCGAAATAAACAAAGAGCTTGGTAATATAAAGAGTAGGCATTGGGATTTATACTCAAACCCAATTTAATCAAGAAGCCACAGAATATCATCTTTTCCATAAATTAAAGGAATATAGAACTTTTCAAGCATATCTCTCACTAAAAATTAGCTTTTTTACGTAATTTGCCATTAGAAATGCATAACTTTATTATCTTTGCGACATAATCTTTATCTTAAAACAGATTGCAATATTTGGTTTGACATTTTTTGGCCACTTTAAACCAAGGGTTTTTTTGGGGCCTTACGCACTGTTACTGGCCTAAAATTCTGTTCTAGACCTAAAGAAAACTATACTAACTGACATGTTGTTTTAAAATATGTGGTATTTTTCATACAAATGAAATGCTTAACAAAATCACAATTTTATCTTTATTTTAGCAGGAGAACATCTTATTCTTATCCTATAAACGATTAAACAAAATTAGAAGTTTATAATCGTGTAGTTAATTTCCGGCCATTTTTAGCACCTAAAAATAATTAATTTATTTGATAACTAGATACATCAAACAGACACAGAACAAACAATAGACTGAGAGAATATCAGAAATATGAAGACGACATTTAAAAATTGTTTTTTTATTATTCCTGCGAGGTGGGGTAAGCATTGCAAGGTGGGGAAACCAATTTTATTATGAGCCACTTTTAAGAAAATAAAAATAATTGATTCAGAGAATATAGATAAACAACAAATATTTTAGAACAAAATTTAGTTATAGTTTATAAATTATAACAATTAAAATGCTTAACTCCCTTAGATTTTTGAACTGAAGATTTATTATACAGTCCTAACCAGAAAACTCCGAAATAGGAAGACGACTTTATAGCAAATAAGTGTATATAGCAAGTGTATTTGATATTATTTTAAAGCAAATAATTTAACTAGACACTAATTAAATCACAAATGAAGTGAAATGGGTCTGTTTACACTGAATAAATTCTGTTTTACGTGCTCATTGGACTATCTAAAGTCATAATTTAAGCTTAAAAGTCGTCTTTCTATTCCAGAGTTTTCTGGTTATCACTGTATAATATATATTAGATAATATGAAAACAAAAAAGGCCAAATATACACACTAAGTAGTTTTTGCTGTACTGAAGATTTTTAATATCACAATTTCCTACCAATCATCATGGAAACATCACATAGATTATAGATTTTATAGATTTTAATAAATAAAAATAATGATTATATCTTAATGTAAGAAAGTAAACTTAATCTATATATATATATATACTTTGCTTGTATGTTTGGGTGTCTGTATGGGTGTGTCTTTGTTTGTATCCAGTAAACGTCAAAACGATTGAACCGATCGGCCCAACTTTTGGGTGGGACCTCACATGGCCCTAGAGAAGGTTTATGAATGAACAAAATTTGAAAAAATTGCCTCCATCAAATAAATTAAAATCCGTGAACTTTTTTTGTTTTGTTTTCTAATGTACACAAAGAGAGCATGTTCCCATTTGAAATAGAAGGTGGGCGCAAAGCATCCTAAAAGCCTAGTATATATATAATCAAAAAGAAAAACAAGGAACTACCTATACAGCTTGGAAGACGGTAATATAACGTCTTGGATTGACACGCAAGTCGGAGAATTCGGACGTCTGCAAGACTTATATTTACACTACTGTGGTACGTCTGATTCAGACAGAAAAGACGTGCTAATTGATGGTGTTCAACTTCAATGGTGTCAAATTCCTAATGGCCTGCTTATAGAGGGGTTCATTCCAGTTCGCCTGTACTTATCTCCCCAACAAACAAAAACCCGTGAAGAACACAAGATTATTTGGTTTATTTCACACGAGTGACCCGTCAATATCCCGTAATAATTCACGTGTTGTTGAGGTGATTGTTGACGATTTGATCACGGGTCTAGGACCGTGTTTTTACACGGCGAAAACTTGAGTTTATTTCACGAGATGAACACGGGATTTTTACATGGGAAAATTATTTTTCTCCCATCTACTTTAATTACATTTTTAAAAACCCCGGGAAAGGGGGGGGGTACATAACTGTTTTCTGATATATAAATATTTATAAACTATACTGTGTAAAAGTATATAATTATTACAAAATGTTTAGAAACTAAACATTTTAGTTTATATCTTTTACATGAAACATCTTGAACATGTAAACTTTAAACTTTTCTTATCACAAAGTGATATTTCAAGTCTAAATAATGTTCAATTATGTTTATGTGTTCATGATTATATGAATTCTCCTTCCTGTATATATCTAAAATATCGATATTCCAAAAAGGGGTTGTTGAGAAATGCAATACAAAATTCAATGTGAAACTTTTCTATACTATGCTCATGCTTGTTATAATCTGAAAAATTTATGTCAGTTGAAATATTTCATTTTACTACAATAAACTTTTAGTTTCTAAAAGATGAGCAGAGACACCAAGTGTTGTGATTTTGCAACTCTGTTAAAAATGAAAGATGAAATTCTTCCCGTGATATTTCAAATATTTTACGCGTGATATTTACAAGAATTAAAATCTAGATAATTCTGGCATTCCATTACTCATGATTAACACGTTTGGAATATGCGAGAGCTTGCACTGGTATCTTTTCTACGAGCAAAACATGAGAAAAAACTACGAGAATTGAACTATAGAATAATCTCAAATATAGTACACGTGATAATTACGGGAATTAAAATCTAAAAATTCTGGCATTGCATTACTCGAGCTTAACACGATAGGAATATGCAAGATTTTGCACTGGTTTATTTTGCTACGTGTACAACATGTGAAATAACAACGAGAATTTTCAAAGAATATTTTCGCGTTTTTTACCCGTGCTGTACACAGGAGGAATCTTCAAGATTGTAAAAAGTAGATATACCACGAGTATAACACAAGGAGGGTACGTGAATTAATCACGTGAATTATCAACCAGTTCTCCATAATGCTAATCTCGTTGAAAACCTGTGTTTTGTTTGTTGGGTCTGTCTGTTCGTTGCGGCGCCACATGTTTTTTCAGTTGCATCTGTTTTCAAGCTGTTATCCAACCCCCACCCCCCCCTCCCTACAACCATCACTATCTGCATCTTCCATCCGTTGTTTATATCTTTTAAGAACGTCTTCATTTGCGTCTTCACCCCGTCGATTATTTAATATTATTATTTATCCCCCCACCCACCAAAAAAATTCCCTTCACAGGACGTCCTGAGAGCGTCTCAAAAAAAGCATATTTAGGACGCCTTGAGACGCCCTGGCTGGTTCTTCACAAGACATGCTGTCAAGTCGGGACGTACCCCAAAATTTTTAACTTTAATAATTTATTTTAATTAAATTTTACAATATTTTTAAATTTTAATATGATATCAGATGGAAACATTTTGAGACTTCTATATTTCTTGTTTTTAATCCTTTCTTCTTGATCTTCCATTCCTTGTCCATCCTTCAATCACACTATGGCTAATTTTGAAAGTAAAAATAAATGAATTTTTTGGATGTTTTCTGCAGCTAGCCAAATTGCAGAGGTAGAACTATTTTTTGAAGCCCTGTATCTATATTCTATTTATTGAGAGAGCAAGGTTACTCTTCCCCTTGTTTATATTTAAATTTTGCTTCAGTCATGATAAATTGTTGAGTCATCTATTGCATTCCTAGCTTTTCTTGGAGGGGGAGAGGGGTGAGGGGGACATTTTCCACATTTTCCAGTTTTTTTTTTATCTCGAGTAGGACATAGAGGGGGGGATGGGACGTCTGCCATCCTGTGTATTCCCCTTCTAATTTTTCCTGTTCAAAGTTTTCTTCTTCTTTCTTGTTTATCTTGCTTTAAGCACCAATCTCTACTGTCAAGAGATTTCCCTTCCACTTTTTTCTGTTCAATTTATTTTTTCTTCTTGCTTCTTGTTTCTTGATTTTACATAAGGCCTTTCCAAATAGTTCTTTTAACATCGAGTTGTGGAGCAGGTAGGAGAGAGATAAGGAGGTTTGTAGGAAGAAGGGTATAGGGGATTTCTCCCTGTGTTCCTTCATTTTATACTGTTTCCCAGTTAGGGGAATTAAGGAATTTACCCATAACTGCACCCCATATGCAAAATGGGGAGTTGTGATCCCTGAAAGCTCTCTTGAGAGGTATCTTCCATGGTAGTCCAGTCCTCACATCTGGTCGAGTAAAAAACCGGTATCATTGTGCATGGCTTGTATTCCCACGAGGGGTTAAACTCCTCTTAAAGTGAAGCAAGCTGAAGATGAAGTTTTGTTTTAATCTATGTACAATTCTTGCTTCCCCTGTAGGATACTAGATGCATAACTAATCACAGCGCTTCCCCAGCTGCAATTCTGGGACCGCATAGTAGGTCGGTTCTGCTAGAGAGAAAGCAGGCAACTGGACGTACCCCAAAATAAAATAAACTTTTTAGGAGGGTAAAAATTACCCCTTCAAAAAATATTTTTTTTAGGGAAACCTGTGTATGTAGCATTTTCTGTTGTAATGATTAGTACAATCTTTATTATCCATGTTATTAATATCTTATCTATTTCAATGTTGACCCTGACCGGCCAATCCGGTCAGTGTGATTTACCTGTATATAAATAAATTAGTACTACATGAAACGTTTTGTTATACGGACGTACCCTAGAAACCAGCGACGTCGCGCGTCCAGTCCCATTAGGTCGAGATAGGTCAGGTTAGGTTGTGTTATGTCATATTACAAAATTGGACGCAATATGACCAGTCCCCTTAGGTCATGTTAGGTGAGGTTAAGTCGGGTTACGTCAGATTAAAAAACTGGTTGGAACATGACCAGTCCCCCTAGGCCGTGTTTGGTCAGGTTAGGTTGGGTTAGGTTGAGTTACCTAACTGTTCTCATACTGGTCTTAACCTGACCAATCGACTTAGGCCAGATTTGGTCAAGATTGGTTGAGTTATGTCAGGAGACCTAACTGGTCGGAACATGACCAGTCCTTCAAGGTCGTGTTTGGTCAGGTTAGGTCGGATTAGGTCGAGTTACCTAACTGGTCTTATACTGGTCTTAACCTGACCAATCTACTTAGGTTGGATTTGGTCAAGATTGGTTGAGTTATGTCAGGAGACCTAACTGGTTGTAACATGACCAGTCTCCCTAGGTTGTGTTTGGTCAGGTTAGGGTGGGTTAGGTCGGGAGACCTAACTGGTCGGAACATGACCAGTCACCCTAGGTCGAGTTTGGTCAGGTTATGTCGGGTTAGGTTGAGTTACCTAACTGGTCTCATACTGGTCTTAACCTGACCAATCGACTTAGGCCAGATTTGGTTTTGATTGGTTGAGTTAT
>NW_019397493.1:87584-89310 GCF_000591075.1 Eurytemora carolleeae | reverse complement strand
GAAAATACAATTTTGAATTTGCAAATTGTTGCCAACAAATCTTTAATGATAAAAAGACGAATGAAAAGTGAGACTGGAGATTTAAAGGGAGTGTTGGCGAAAAATGAAAGGGGGTATATACTTACGGCGAAAAATAAGCGCTTTTGATCGCTACAAATCTTACTTCTATCTGTTGTGTCCATAAGAAGAAAATGGTTAAAAACCACTCATACGTTTCGTCCCTGCAAATTCAGAAAGTTGCAACATTCAACTCGGATCGTAAAATATCAAATTAATTCCAAACAATTCGTTCAGATATCACAAACAATAGTCATCGATTATTTTTCGACGCATTTGTATATAGTTGATATTTCATAATATTTTTGATTTTGTTTTTAAAAAATAATATTTCGCTGGCGCTGGATTTTCGAACATTCCTGGAAAATATGAAAATTTTGTCTTCATTATCAAAAATCCTCAAAAGTAACTGATGGTAATCTGATAATATAAAAGAACAAAAAATATACTAACATATCAACTATATTTGTTTGGATTTAAATTGATTTTTTACGATCCGGGTTGAATGCTGCAACTTTCTGAATTTGCATGGACGCTAAGTTTTTCGGCATTAGTCGTTTTAACAATTTTCACCTCATAGGCGCAACATATACGAGTAAGATTAGTAGTGATCAAAAGCGCTTGTTTTTCGCGAACACTCCCTTTAAAAAGTGACTTTTGGATTCACACCCTTCTAACCCTTGTGTGATCAAGAATCAATGAGATATCCTCATATTTCTATCTGAAATTGATAATTTGATGTCCTCCACATTATTAGTCAGATACAGGTTTAAAGGGTACCATTGTAAATAGGGCGTGATCATGCTTGAAATTACGACGACCCTAGCCCATTTACAAATACAGAATTTAAGAACAAATTCAGTGCAACCAGTGTTTACAATTCACATACTAGGCCCCTGTGTGAAAACAGTAAAGTTGTTGGAAATAGCAAAATTAATATTGTTTAGTTAAAAATAAGGGGGAAAAGTGAACAGTACATTTTTCAATCGGTTTTTTGTGCTATTTTTTTAACTTACTGGACCATAAGTGTTTGCAGATTTCAAAATCTCCCTCAAAACAACACATAAGTAGTAAATTTGAGGCTGCAAACACTTTTGGGTCAAACTGTATATCGATTAAAACAATTACATCAACTTCTGTGCCCTTAGATTCAGGTTTAAAGGATACCACTGTGAATGGGACTCAATAATTATAGGGAATCACTTGAAGTTCCGTCTACAGGAAACAGGTGTGAAAATACTTTATTTTGATTAAATACAAACTATAAAAAGTAAAAATCACATCAAAATCTTTTTCACGTGCATGATACCCATTACAATAACATTCATAGTTGCATTTAATTTTACTCAACTTTTTTAATTTTTTGAAATTTTAATAGCAGGGTAAAAAAGTTACTTTTTCGTCCTATTGTAGGGCGATAAAGTCACTTTATCACCCTTCTTAAATTGCGTGATTACAGCCTTATTCATTCAAAATTAAGCAATAATAAGTTGCCAATTTTGGCCACCATGGTGGCGTGCAAGATGGTGGCGTGAAAGTGGCGCCATGGTTGCAGGATCAGAAGTGGCGCTATGGTGGCAGGTTCAGAAGTGGCGCCATGGTGGCAGGTTTAGAAGTGGCGCCATGGGAAACCTATTCTTGATCTTGATATCCACAGTTCGAGATATCC
>NW_019397493.1:74272-87522 GCF_000591075.1 Eurytemora carolleeae | reverse complement strand
GAAAGTGTAACGTAAGGTCTCTGAAAATATTTACCTTGCATGAATGTGGAACGTTAAAATATTGTGGTTTCATTACATACGCTTTAACGCAACGCGTACGTTGGGAAAGTTTTTTAAAACGGGAAATGCAAAAGCGTAACGGAGCTTACTGTTTTTCCACAACATTTACTAAAGCTTAACGTTGTATAAGGTATTCAAGTGCAGAAAATTCATTACGTAACGTTACTCTATGCCATAAAATTTCATAATGTGCAACGTAACGTTTCAAACGTTAATACTTTTGATGAACACTATCGTAACGAAAGCTAAAATATAGAAGAATCAAAACGTTGACATCTCTACTCTTTATATTTATCTCTGGATTTAATTTGACTAAATTTGTAAAGTTTAACTATTCTAAGTTTTCTAAATGTTCTGGAATTCATCAGGAATTCTTTAATAATTTGAAAAGTATTTTCTCAACTTTTTAAATAATTATTAAAGGAACTGTACAATGTAATTCCAAGTACATGTCCATGATTAGAGTGGCATACTGTACATGTAATTCCAAGTACATGTACATGTTCGAGTGTGTACATCTAATTCCAAGTACACGTCCATGATTAGAGTAGCATACTGTACAATGTAATTCCAAGTACATGTCTATGATTAGAGTGGCATACTGTACATGTAATTCCATGTACACGTCCATGATTAGAGTGGCATACTGTACATGTAATTCCATGTACACTTCCTTGATTAGAGTTGCATACTGTACATGTAATTCCATGTATGCACTTCCATGACTAGAGTGGCATACTGTACATTTAATTCCAAGTACACTTCCATAATTAGAGTGGCATACTGTACATGTAATTCCATGTACATTTCCATGATTACAGTGGCATACTGTACATTTAGTTCCAAGTACACTTCCATGATTAGAGTGGCATATTGTACATGTAATTCCAAGTACACGTCCATGATTAGAGTGGTATACTGTACATGTAATTCCATGTACACTTCCATGATTTGAGTGGCATACTGTACATGTAATTCCATGTACACTTCCATGATTAGAGTGGCATTCAGTACATGTAATTCCATGTATGCACTTCCATGATTAGAGTGGCATACTGTAAATGTAATTCCAAGTACACGTCCATGATTAGAGTGGCATACTGTACATTTAATTCCAAGTACACTTCCATGATTAGAGTGGCATACTGTACATGTAATTCCATGTACACTTCCATGATTAGAGTGGCATACTGTACATTTAGTTCCAAGTACACGTCCATGATTAGAGTGGCATATTTTACATGTATTTCCATGTACACTATCATGATTAGAGTTGCATACTGTACATGTAATTCCAAGTACACTTCCATGATTAGAGTGGCATACAGTACATGTAATTCCATATATACTTCCATGATTAGAGTGGCATACTGTACATGTAATTCCATGTACACTTCCATGATTTGAGTGGCATACTGTACATTTAATTCCAAGTAAACTTCCATGATTAGAGTGGCATACTTTACATTTAATTCCAAGTACACTTCCATGATTAGAGTGGCATACTGTACATTTAATTCCAAGTACACTTCCATAATTAGAGCGGCATACTGTACATGTAATTTCAAGTACACGTCCATGATTAGAGTGACATACTGTACATGTAATTCCAAGTACACGTTCATGATTAGAGTGGCATACTGTACATGTAATTCCAAGTACACGTCTATGATTGTGGGATGTCTGATTCACAATTAATGGTATCCTTTCATAGAGAATAGAATATATATTAGAGGGGACTTTAAAGAATCTCTCGGTATGAATTTTTTCAGTCCCTTTCAGCCTGAAAGGGAGTTCAAAGTGTACAAATCATGTAAATGTTCACAAATTATATGCAGTAGAGTACATTAATACAGTATGTTCCCTGGACTATTCATTTCAATTTCGAATTTTTTAAAGCTGTTAAATAAACTTTATAATGAATTAGGTGAATAAAAAACATCATTTGATTTATAGTTATAACGGAAAATCATCGTTTTTAAAGTGAAAGGCATAGAGTCTCTGTGAAATGATCATTGGTCAATTATGAAACCAGTCTATTTAACAATTTGGTTTTCTTTCAATATTAATTTTAGATTTTCTATAAAATGATGTTCCAAAAGTTATATAGCATAAATATGTGAAGTACACCTGCGGTATGGAAACAGTACAACAAAATGGCCGTTTTACACTTTTTTCTAGTAAATTCCACTCTAATATATATTCTATTCTCTATGTATCCTTTCCACTTTTGCCTTTTCAAGTGTGATCCAAAATCCAATTTATTTCTTTAAATATTTATTAGTTTTAACTATGATATCTTTGCTCAAAACGTCCCTGTAGGCTGTATTTCATTGCAACATTTTCCCTAGAACTCAGATTTGAAACTTTATAATTTTAATAAATAACATAAGGTCTCTTTATTTTTAGTACATTTAGATCTAGAATTACCCTTATTTAATATCCATAATATTTTAATGGACATTTTTATCTTTTATTTTCCTACTAGCTTGGGAACCCAGCTTTGCCTGGAATTAACCTTTCTAATTAAAAGCTAATAAGATTCCACGCGTGGTTCTACCAACCAAGTAACCCAATCAAAAGTTGAGGCAAATCGGTGAAGGGGTTTATGAGTTGCGATCGGATACACAAACAACAAACACAGAAAACTACTTTATATATAGATAAATGTATAATTTAGAGCATATATATAACCCTGAATTCATAACTGCAGATTCAATCATGTTTAAGAGAGAGAGAAAACTACTTTATATATAGATAAATGTACATTTTAGAGCATCATTATTCATTATTTTAATCATGTTTAAGAGAGAGAGAAACCCGTATTACTAAATTTATAGTATACGCCAAATAGATTATCAAGTACAATAGGTGGCAACAGAGAAATGGAATAATTATACACGACGTCACAAGTGTCAAATATAACATTGAAAACGAAATTGTCTCACATTAGTTGACATGTTTTCCAAGATTAAATAAAAACAGAACTTAAAAAATACATAAAACTGCACTTATTTTACTGTAAGATAAGTACTTTATTCTAAAATTATCACTATTATTGATAATTTTGTCGGACACAAAAACTGAATTAACACTTGTGACGTCAGAATACAACTGTACTGAGAGTGTACAAATTCTACGTTGCCATCTATTGTACTAGAATCTATTTGGTATACGCTATTATCATTAACCGTTTATAACGGGTTATCCTCAAAGGAGAAGACTTTAAAGGGACTGTCGGTGTGATTTCAAGTAAACTTTCATTTAAAGAGAGCTTACCTCTAAACTTTTATTTGATCAAAATGTAGCTGATACTAGTTTGATTTTAACAATTTCCTCCGTTTTTTTCTGAAGTAAAAATGCGTAAGCCACTTTATTGATTTCGCAGAGAAAGAAACAAAGAAATTGAGTCTTTGTCATAAACTCCGAGTTTCTTGTCTCCATGTCTTTGCAGCACAATGTCGCAGACCTTAGATACTTTACTATGAATTCTGTTAGTGTTAGATCATATCATCTAAATTTAAAATATCAAAAGTTGTAAAGATAAATTGGGAATCAAATATATAGAAAATTATTTTCTGTTATCTTATCCTTTGTACTGTAAATGAAAGGGTGGAGAATATCCCTCAAAGTGCTGAAATGGAAAAGATTTCCGTACACTTTGCTGTGACGTTTTTGGACTGCTGAGCCCAAAACTTAAGACAGGGTATCGTTATTAAAACCAGTTCTAAAACCCGGGTTTTATGAACTGGGTTATGGAGTTTTGTGAAAATAAATATTTTTGTTATGAAATATTATATAATTCAGTTTGTTTATGTTTTCCATTTTTATCGAATCTCTTAAAACAAAATCTACACAAGTGTTAAGACCCCAAAAAGGAAACTCAGGAGTCTCGTTCAATGATACTCTTTTAAATTTCAGGCTCTGAAGAACTAGTTTTTGCGTAACAACAATAATAAAGATTGTAAACAATAACAAGGTAATATGTTAATTACACAAAAAAGGCAGACCATATTTTCCCTGTGGACATACCAAGACTGAAGTATTTTGTGACTATTAACTCTAGAATTTCACTTATATTTGGTTAACAAATAAATTCAATGGCGACCTTCAAGTCCTCTTGCAACTCTCATATTTCGTGGAACACCCTGTATTTGCTATAAAACAAAACTAAAATTACGCAGTTTTATGATTTCCATCGTATATTCGTATGTTGCTATATTCCCTGAATTTTTCCAACAAAAATTTGAAAATATAGTCTGGGTTGAATAGAATAATTCACTGTAATTCTGTTTATTTATGAAGTTTCTCTGACAATTTATTTTATAAGCTGTCCAATGGTTTGATAAATATAATATATTGTTGATAAAAAATAAATATACAAAAGAGAAATGTGTTAATTCCAGAAAAGTTTGCTAGTACTTTCGAGGTGGATTTTTAAACTACTGATTGAAATAATTTCTTTATTACAACCTAAAATACTCACAAGTTAGCCAACATGTCGTCTTCCTATCCCATAGTTTATGGATCCCATCGTATGTTGCTAATTATTAGAATTTTAGTGAGTCTGAAAATATAGTCTGTAATTGTCTGACAATATTTATTTTATAATATTTGAATAGAATAATTCACTGTAATTTTGTTTATTTATGAAGTTTCTCTCACAATTTATTTTATAAGCTGTCGAAATAGATTCTAGTATACAATATATGGCAACGTAGAATTTTTACACTCTCATTACAGTTGTTTTTTTACGTCACAAGTGTCAACTTAGTTTTTGTGTCCGACAAAATTATTAACAATAGTAATAATTTTAGAATAAACTTATCTTACATTAAAAGAAGTGGAATTTGATGCGTGCTTTGTTGTCTGTTTTCACAATTTTCTTTATTTAATCTTAGAAAACAAGTCGACTTATGTGAGAAAATTTCGTTTTCTTTGTTATATTTGACACTTCTGACGTCGTGTATAATTGATCCATTTCTCTGTTGCCACCTATTGTACTTGATAATCTATTTGAGCTGTTCAATGGTTTGATAAATATATATATATTGCAGATAAAAAAGAAATATACAAAAGAGAAATGTGTTCATTCATTTCTACTCTTAAGGAATATAACATAAAATAAATGAAAACACACGAAGTGTTGCGCATATATATAGGCTAAGAAGCTTTATTACATAGATTTGTTATATATACGTGAGTTTGACTAGCTGAAGTGCCTGGCGTTCCCCGAAAAAAAAACTAATTTGAAGAAAAAAAATGATTTTTGAAAGAAAAATAATTGAGTTCCCAGCCAATTTGGTTTAGCCGTTTAGTCAGCTAAAGCGACATTTATGCAGTTTATTTGAGAAGCATTTATTTCAAAGTTTTATGCCAGCCGTTTTTAAAATCAATTTTGATAAAACCAATATGTAACGAATAAAAAGTGACACACGGAAAGCGTTCAAGTGACGACGGAAAGCGTTTTATAGTGACGCACCGACAAAATATTATTTCAGCTGCGTCAAAGCAAGGAATTTATTCGTGGGAGAATTTAATGATCTACGGAATAAAAGGAAAACACCCCCCCCCCATTCTTTCTAAAATTGTTTTTCTTTCAACAATATGTCAACATCTCTTAAAAGGACAATTGATATAAATTCAAGAGGCCCCCTAAAAGAGTCCGTGAAAAAATTATGGAGATATATCTTTTAAAATAAAATTACTTTATAGATTTTTGTAGGAGATAAAAGTTGCAATAAAGATTTATCAGTTTTTAAATCCAAAAATGAAACAGGAATATCTGCAAAGAATTGAGTTTACGACAAACTTTGATCTTCTAATCCCGATATCTTTGCAACTTAAAGTCGTAGACCTTTGGTATTTCAAACTATGAATTCTGTTCGATCAAATAATTAAAGGTTGTGGAGATATAGACAATTTGACTTTGTGTCGAAGACTCAATTCCTTTGTAAGCGTATTTTATAATGTACGAATAAAAACGGGTTGCATCTAAGAATTAAAAACTGTAATCTTATAAAGGTGTACTAAGTGTCCTAGAAACCTATTAACCCAGAGAAAAATTACGAATTGGAACTCTAAATATTTGTAAAATGTTGAGTGGTTTCATGGTTTAACCGTTTTATAAACCATTATCATTCTTGGGTTTAGTTCTCCAGACAATCTAAACAATGCAGAACAGTGCAGAGACAGAGGTTGGAACTTTAAATTTTAAACACTTGATCTCAAACCCAATATGGGCACTTTTGAACTAGAGGATCAATGCTTGATAGATTAATTAAAGTTATCCCTGCAAGATATGACCACCGCACGGAATAGAGAAGAATATTTTGTACAAAAATATAGTTTGGTTCAAATATGTTGAAAGGAGAGACGAAATATAAACTAAACCTTTCGGATATTCTCTTCATATAATCTATTAATATTTTGTACAAAAAAATAAACACTTTTTCTGATCTTGTATTTTGATTATAATTTAAAGAAAATTTTTAAAAACAATTTGAAAATAAAACTTTTTAGGTCAATTACAATTAGGCCTTGAGTATAATCTCTAAATATAGCTTATTGATTTACAGTTGCAAGGATTGGGAATCATAAATATATGAAAACAGACAGTATAAATTCTGTACAGTAGTCTCTGAAGTCTCATCCTTTGTGGGTAACCCTGTATTAACATTGAGAACACACCACGGCTACGAACAATTATTATGATTTGAAATGATTTATTTTTTGCACAGAATTTATGCAGTATGCACTTATTAAGGTAAAGTTCGATATGAAAGTTTTTACACTAATTTAAACATTTTGAAAAATACCTAACATTTACCAATTACCGGATATCAAAGACGATATAGTCTCTTTCAAATTCCATGTTTATTGGACCACCCTGCATCCAAGATGTTTGATTTATCTCAGATTATTGATGACGTGTTTAATGCACGTGTACTAGACACGTGTTTTTAACCAATTATACCAATGATACTGGTTAATAGTGTCTAACATTATAATTGATTATATCATTAGTAAATATCTATCTATCTATCCATCCTTTGTACTTGCCAAATCAATGGATGATACTGCAGCCAAATTTCATGTACAGGGCGGAGAAGAAGAAAATTAGAAAAGTTTCCAAACGATCCACGACGTAATTTCTATATAGTGCCACCACAGTTATAGTTTAACTGGATGTGCTCTATAAAAGTGATTCGCGGATTTATGTTGCAGAGTCAGAGATCGGCATTCATTTTTTTCATGGATTTAAAAAAACGACGATTTCTCCGTTATAAATGGAAGGTTTTAAAAAGAGTATCTCTTCAAATGCTTTTTTTACCAATAAATCATTTTTTCTTGACACCCTGTATCCTGAAGTTAAGGGAATATTAGGTTGCTTCGTTACTGCAGACGATTAAATATATCATATAAATAATTAGATCTGGGGATTAGAGACAGATTATATTCTGAGTAGCTATATAGGTAGAGATTATTAGATAATTCAGGAATAAGTTTGGGAAAATAATATTTCTTCTAATGGATTAAAAAAGTGGTAAATATCATAGGGACTGATGTCAACTTAATTTTAAGGAACCCTCGCATTCGGTTTCTTCTATTTGAAATTAGATGCGTTTTGGTCTATATTTAAACAATCTTTAAACTTACGGATATCTTTGTTTAATACTTTTCATTCAAAAAGTATATGCCGGCAAAAAAATATTTTTGAAAGGCTAAAAAATATATGTTAAATAGGCAAATTCTGATTGAAAGTCAAAGCTTTCTGAATTATTGACAGAACCTTTAAATCCACGTGTTCTATTTTAATACTTCCACACACATTAAAAATATACCCTTTAGGAGGATATTGTTGCTAATTCTTTATTTTAAATATGGGAAAAATTCTGTCAATTTCTTTCCTTGTTTTTGCTGCATAAAATTAAAGAACGCTTTTGCAATTTTTATGATGCGTGTGCGTTGTTCAATGAGCCATGCATGTTTCACAATGTCTCTTTAAACAAATATGATCTATATAATGATTTGAATATTCCTAATAAAATTAGTAAAACTAAATGCCTGACAATTTAGTTAAAGCTTATCTATCCAAATTGGTGTACTTGAAGAATAAAGATCTTTGTCTAGATTAAACGAAATATTTCATATTAATGGTAATTTTGAAAGGACAAAAAATGCAGACCACATTTTGGAATTTATGAAGTAAATTAAGAATTCTACTTCTCAAATTGGTGTAAAAATGAATGCGGCAAATTATTTTAAGATTAAAGACGACCTTCAAGTGGTCTTTTAAATTTCTGGTTTCGTGGGACACTGTATTACAATGCTAATTCTGAACAAAGACGATCACGAAATCGTCAATTAATGCTGTTGCTTATTGGGACACCCTGAACAAGCTTTCAAGAATCTTTTTTCCAAATATTAAAGTTACACAATAGTATTTTCAAGCTGGTACTTCATTCCCATGTTTATTTAAAAGTCATAAATGCGTAAATTAGCGACTTTATGAGCGGATCACCCTATGTATTTTGGATATCCCTGTAAGTTATAAATGCGTAAATAAGAGACTGTATAAGCGGTCACCCTACGTATTTTGGATATCCCTGTTAGTTATAAATGCGTAAATAAGAGACTGTATAAGCGGTCACCCTATGTATTTTGGATATCCCTGTAAGTTACAAATGCGTAAATATGAGACGTCGCAAGCGGTCACCCTATGTATTTAGGATATCCCTGTAAGTTATAAATGCGTAAATAAGAGACTGTATAAGCGGTCACCCTATATTTTTTGGATATTCCTGTAAGTTATAAATGCGTAAATATGAGACGTCGCAAGCGAACACCCTATGCATTTTGGATATTCCTGTAAGTTACAAATGTGTAAATATGAGACGTCGCAAGCGAACACCCTATGTTTTTTGGATATCCCTGTAAGTTTTAAATGCGTAAATATAAGACGTCGTAAGCGGTCACCCTATGTATTTTGGATATCCCTGTAAGTTAAAAATGCGCAAATAAGAGACTGTATAAGCGGCCACCCAAAATATTTTGGATATCACTGTAAGTTATAAATGCGTAAATAAGAGACTAAAGCGGTCACCCTACGTATTTTGGATATTCCTGTAAATTATAAATGCGTAAATAAGAGACTGTATAAGTGGTCACCCTAAGTATTTTGGATATCCCTGTAAGTTATAAATGCGTAAATATGGGGCGTCGTAAGCGGTCACCCTTTGCTTATTAGAATACCATGTCAGTTTTGAATACGCAAATAAACGGTCTCTTTATATTTATCTCTGGATTAAATTTGACTAAATTTGTAAAGTTTAAATTCATTAGGAATTCTTTAATAATTTGAAAAGTATTTTCTCAACTTTCTAAATAATTATTAAAGGAACTGTACAATGTACACGTCCATGATTAGAGTGGCATACTGTACATGTAATTCTGTACAATGTACACGTCCATGATTAGAGTGGCATACTGTACATGTAATTCCAAGTACACGCCCATGATTAGAGTACCATACTGTACATGTAATTCCAAGTACAGGTCCATGATTAGAATCGGATACTGTACATTTAATTCCAAGTTTAGGTCCATGATTAGAGTGTTATACTGTACATGTAATTCCAAGTACACGTCCATGACTAGAGTGACATACTGTACATTTAATTCCAAGTACACTTCCATGATTAGAGTGGCATACTGTACATTTAATTCCAAGTTCACTTCCATGATTAGAGTGGCATACTGTACATGCAATTCCATGTACAGGTCCATGATTAGAGTGGCATACTGTACATGTAATTTCAAGAACACTTCCATAATTAGAGTGGCATACTGTACATTTAATTCCAAGTACACTTCCGTGATTAGAGTGGCATATTGTACATGCAATTCCAAGTACACTTCCATGATTAGAGTGGCATACTGTACATTTAATTCCAAGTACAGGTCCATGATTAGAGTGGCATACTGTAAATGTAATTCCAAGTACAGGTCCATGATTAGAGTGGCATACTGTACATTTAATATTCCAAGTATACTTCCATGATTAGAATGCATACTGTACATTTAATTCCAAATACACTTCCATAATTAGAGTGGCATACTGTACATTTAATTTCAAGTACACTTCCATGATTAGAGTGGCATACTCTACATGTAATTCCAAGTACAGGTCCATGATTAGAGTGGAATTCTGTACATGTAATTACAAGTACAGGCCCATGATTAGAGTGGCATACTATACATGTAATTCCAAGTACACTTTCGTGATTAGAGTGGCATACTTTACATTTAATTCCAAGTACACTTCCATGATTAGAGTGGCATACTGTACATTTAATTCCAAGTACACTTCCATGATTAGAGTGGCATACTGTACATTTAATTCCAAGTACACTTACATGATTAGAGTGGGATACTGTACATGTAATTCCAAGTACACGTACATGATTAGAGTGGCATACTGTACATGTAATTCCAAGTACACCTCCGTGATTAGAGTGGCATATTGTACATGTAATTCCAAGTACACTTCCATGATTAGAGTGGCATACTGTACATGTAATTCCATGTACACGTCCACGGTTAGAGTGGCATACTGTACATGTTTTCTATGTACACTTCCATGATTAGAGTTGCATACTGTACATTTAATTCCAAGCACACTTCCAAGATTAGAGTGGCAAACTGTAAATTTAATTCCAAGTACACGTCCATGATTAAAGTGGCATACTGTACATTTAATTCCAAGTACACTTCCATGATTAGAGTGGCATACTGTACATGTAATTCCATGTACAGGTCCATGATTAGAGTGGCACACTATACATGTAATTCAAAGTACACTTCCGTGATTAGAGTAGCATGTTGTACATGTAATTCCAAGTACACTTCCATGATTAGAGTGGCATACTGTACATGTAATTCCATGTACACGTCCATGATTAGAGTGGCATACTGTACATGTTTTCTATGTACACTTCCATGATTAGAGTTGCATACTGTACATTTAATTCCAAGAACACTTCCATGATTAGAGTGGCATACTGTAAATTTAATTCCAAGTACACGTCCATGATTAGAGTGGCATACTGTACATTTAATATTCCAAGTATACTTCCATGATTAGAATGCATACTGTACATTTAATTCCAATTTTGAGTAGAATCATATTGTGTTTGAGTAGGATCGATGATCATACAAAATGTTTATTTATCTGAGTGTATATATATGTTGTATAAGTATCTGATGGCACGTGTAGCACAGATATCTTTGGCCAATAATAAATATTAACTTTATCATTTCTCAATCCTTCATTATAAAGCTGGACATTTGCTGTGAATAATCTAATATTGATTTACCGCTCATCCTTGGAGTATGCTAATAAACATATAACGTGCAAAGAGATATTGCAAAAATTGGCTTATATTTTGATTAACCCTATCACGATTGGAGGGGTGAGTTGTTCTCCACCCCCCCCCCTTCCCCTTTTTTTCTTCTTTATAATTTAAAATCTGTTTACACTAGAACGCTAAAAACTTCTTCCCTTGTTCAACTTCATAGTTGTAAGCTAATTTTGCAACAACAAAAAATGTATTCATTGGGTGGAGTAGAGTAGGGAGGTCAAATGGCTGGTCGGTGTTAACAACAAATAAAAAATAGTCAATAACATTTTTATTAATATAATGGCCCAATCGGGATACGGTTAATGGGGAAAAGAGTCCAAAAGGCAGCCGTAGTACATTCGAATTTCCGAGCCGGGTCGACCTTTCCGGTACCAGTTTGTACTGCATCGCCCGGACGTTGGGACTAGCCGGTGCAACAAGGTTGACGCGGTCAGACTTTAGGTTTAATTTACTTTTACTAAAGGGTCAGAGGTGCGTGCTCTAGCAATAAAGATCAATCATTAAATACTACTCTAACCTTTCTCTGTTAAATAATAAAAAATAAGAGGATCGCAGGTCGAAACTTTTACATGAGACAGTTTTGACAAAAAAACCGAATTTGATATAGTCAAAGCGATCAAGTGCTTAATTCCTAAAAACAAAATTGAATTGCATTTTTACGATCCCCCATCCAAAAGTGATTATCTTAATCCGTCTCTCGAACCTACGACGGATACGGATTAGTGATTTCCAAAGGTACTAATTATACAAACCCATAATTTTTTTCTTCAAGGATTAGAAAGGTGCGCATTTTCTTTTAAAGGGGCGTACGAGAGCATTTGTGTAGGCGGGTGCACATTTTTCGCGCGTCAGAGGGCGCCAAAAAATTTTGTTGGCAACATTGTGCCCCCCCCCTTAAAAATCCCTTTTTTGAAAAATATTGATACCTTTTTTTTACTATGTAAACTAATCGATCATATACACTCTTCCATATATCAAGTGTTAATAAATTATTTATGTAATTTTCTAAAGTGGACTCCTCAGACAATCCCTCTTAATACTTTGGTGTAAGCTTCAATGAATGAAAAATAGAGATAGAAACGTTTCTAAAAACATCTTTATTTTTATAGGATTGATACATATTGTTTTATAAATTATGATATCAAATATATATCTACATTGAAGGCAGTATTGATTAAAGCTTTTTTAATTAAACTTTTTTAGTTAAGGGCAAAAGTGAGATTTTAAAGTATTTTTTTATACGATGTAATTTTACTTAAATGGAATACATGCGTAATTTCAAGTGACCCTCCATTTATAGAGTGGTATGTTCGATGTACCTTGGAAACATTCATTTCTTCATTGTTTCTGAAGCAAAAAATGCACGAGTCACTTTTGTTCGAGAAATCACAAATAAAAATAATCAATTTTCGAAAGCTAATTGAAGGGTATTGTTGTGAATCAGAATATATTTTATTTCTTTTCTTAATCTTTTATCTATCTAAATTGGTATACAGGATACATGACACAGTCAACCACATTATCAACGCGCTCAGGCTGAAATATATTAGTATTTGACCAATTAGTCATTTTTAAAACTGAAGCTATAGCAAGTACGTTATAGTGCAGTGTAGCAAAAAGTGGGCAAACATGATATTCTGCGAAATTGCAGTACGTTGTACAGTGGCGGATATAAGGGGGGTTATTGGGGTTATTTACCCCCCCCTAGAATCCTGGGGGTAAATACCCCCCCCTAGAATCCTGGGGGTAAATACCATACCACAACAA
>NW_019397493.1:0-73333 GCF_000591075.1 Eurytemora carolleeae | reverse complement strand
GTACATTGCTAATGATTAAATGTTGTAAACTTGTATAATAAAATTGCAGTATGCTGTACATTGCTAATGATTAAATGTTGTAAACTTGTATAATTAATTTGCAGTATGCAGTACATTGGTAATGATTAAATGTTGTAAACTTGTATAATAAAATTGCAGTATGCTGTACATTGCTAATGATTAAATGTTGTAATCTTGTATAATAAAATTGCAGTATGCAGTACATTGCTAATGATTAAATGTTGTCAACTTGTATAATAAAATTACAGTATGCTGTACATTGCTAATGATTAAATATTGTAAGCTTGAATAATAAAATTACAGTATGCTGTACATTGCTAATGATTAAATGTTGTTAACTTGTATAATAAAATTGCAGTATGCAGTACATTGCTAATTATTAAATGTTGTTAACTTGTATAATAAAATTGCAGTATGCTGTACATTGCTAATGATTAAATGTTGTAAACTTGTATAATGAAATTATTTATTGAAACTGTGTTTCGATGGAATATTTAATTTGATTAGCTTAAATTATGCGACATAATTGAATTACGAGATAAAAACATGTACGTAGATAGTTATTGCTTGAAATACATTTTCTCTAATCTTGTAAAATATGTATTACGATGGTATTTATCATGCGATATAGATAACATCGTAGGAATTGAATTACATCAATTCCTGTTAACTTTGTAACATAAGCTGTTTGAATAAAGTTAGTTGACTGAGACTTTGATTACGGTATATAGCTTGAAAGATAGCTTAATTGAGATCTCATTGAATTATACTAGTGGAGATCTTGCCTGAATAATTGGCAATCAGATCGAATAAAGCTTGAAAGATAACTTGTGATCTCGTTGTATTATACAAATTGAGATCCTGAATAATTGGCAATCTGATCATATAGAGCTTGAACGATAGGTTGGATCCTCGTTGAATTATATG
This sequence comes from Eurytemora carolleeae, assembly GCF_000591075.1. NCBI lineage: Eukaryota > Metazoa > Arthropoda > Copepoda > Calanoida > Temoridae > Eurytemora > Eurytemora carolleeae. Next base: position 72,385 of record NW_019397493.1, on the reverse strand, counting down.
AGTTGAGATTTGGGACTGTGTGTCCTTCAGAACCGGAGAGTTAAGCCTGGTTGAGATATTACCTGTGTAGCCTGTGTGGCTTTTATAACCAGGGATTTAAACCTGGTTGAGATTTGGGACTGAGTGTCCTTCGGAACCGGAGAGTTAAGCCTGGTTGAGATATTGCCTTTGTGGCATTTAGAAACGCAGAGTTAGTCCTGGTTGTTCTTGGTAACGAGTAGACCTGGATAGATACGTCTCGAGTAAAACTGTTATGGAGTAGATATTTGCTACACTAGTTCTAAAATAAACATGTATAGAGCCAGACAATATTATAAGTGAATTAATGAAGTTATAAACTAAAACCTAGAAGTTGCGATACTTCAAAGTGAACCCAATTTTATAAATTGATGAACAATTTTCAAATCTGTTTGGATCTTTACGACACCCCTGTTTGACTTCATGGTAGAGTGAGCTAGCTTCATAAATGGGTTGGAATGCTCTGAAGGGGACCATCCTACATTCACAAACATACAAACAAATCAGACACAAACACTATATAATACCACCCACGGGGTTGCATACCTACTGCAGTATATACAGATATTATGTGAGAAATGTGAATCCCGGGACATTTTAGATTTATCGGGATTTTTCTCAGACATCTAGCCCCCGATTCATTGATATATACAGGCATAGCCCCCGATATATACAGGCATAGCCCCCGATTTATTGATATATACAGGCATAGCCCCCGATATATACAGACATATAGCCCCCGATTCATTGATATATACAGGCATAGCCCCCGATATATACAGGCAAAGCCCCCGATATATACAGGCATAGCCCCCGATATATACAGGCATAGCCCCCGATATATACAGACATCTAGCCCCCGATTCATTGATATATACAGGCATAGCCCCCGATTCATTGATATATACAGGCATAACTAAACTTAACATGAAAGGATGGAAGGAATTGAGTCTTTGTCACAAACTATGATTCTCTAATCTCTCTATATCTTTGCAACCCAATGCCGTAGACCTTAGATATTTCAAACTATGAATTCTGTTAGATGAAAAAATCCAAGTTTAAAATCTCAAAGGTTTACTGCATCAGGCGGAAAAAATATAGGTATTAGAAAATCATAGTTTGTTACAAAGACTCAATTCCTTTGATATAATATTTCAAAATTCATAGTTAAGCTCTAGATTTTCAACAAAATACTGTCATTTTCAGACATTTTAAAGGGACTGTAAGCGTAATTTCAAAGATGGCAATGCTGGATTCTTAACGTTCTCTTAAAAGCTATGTCTGAAGTATGAATTAGATATCACTGTTTATAATATTGAAACCTGATTATTTTCTATTGTGGTTTCTCTAAAAGGATATTTGCGCATTTCTAATGAAGGAAAATATATAAAAATTATCTTGAATTTAAAATTTTCAAAACTTGAAAAACTACAATATCTTACACAATATTAAGCAGATAAAGGTTTCCAGGGGGAATTGAGAATTGCCATCTTTGCATAGAGGGTCTCTTTGTAATTTATTCTGAACCCTAGAGAGTATATGATGATTACAGAGCAATACTTGGTATTTTGAACCCTAGAGAGCATATGATGATTACAGAGCAATACTTGACATTCTGAACCCTAAAGAGTATATAATGATTACAGAGCAATCTTGTGAACCCTAGATAGTATATAATGATTACAGAGCAATACTTGGTATTCTGAACCCTAGAAAGTATATGATAATTACAGAGAGCAATATTCTGAACCCTAGAGATTATATGATGATTACAGAGCAATATTCTGAACCCTAGAGATTATATGATGATTACAGAGCAATATTCTGAACCCTAGAGATTATATGATGATTACAGAGCAATACTTGGTATTCTGAACCCTAGAGAGTATATGATGATTACAGAGCAATACTTGGACTTTCAAACTTTCCAGGGTTAAGCAATATGCAATAGGCATTTTTTAGTCAGCCCCAAGTTGTAATATATAATTCGAAGGTTGGATCTATCTATATAAATAAAGTAGTACTCTCTGTTTCTCTGTCTGTTTGTACAAATTTTTATTGTAGAACTCGGCAGAGCCACAGGAATATTCTTAGCTTGGCTTGAAAATTATAAAATAGTTTCCAGGGAAAGTTTTGTTCCCAATTAAGCTGATAAAGATATAAAACTTTAAATTTATAATTTTATATTTTCATAAGAAATCTAAACGTTTAGCACGGGAAACCGACGAAATAAGCAAAATAGAATGTAAAAAAGGAATGAAAATGGGCCCAAAAGTGACAACACGAAAACTGAATAATTATTAACTATAAAGTCGTCTATCGTTAACTCAATTATAAAGTTATTCTGTGTTTTTTTAATATTGCACTAAACAGAGACCTTTTAATCAACATTTAGTTTTTTTGTTCTATTTCCTATTTGAGCTCGTTTAGAACAATTCAATTTTAATTAACAAGATATTTTTATGAATATCTTGCAAGTTAAATATGCTTAATTAGCCAAGTTCTAAATATTTTCTTAATGATCAGAATACAGAAAATGATTGTTAATGCTATAAATCTTTTAATTTCATTATTGTTATTATCTTATAAAAAAAACCCTGCATATTTAGTTTCTAATTCAGTACCTCAGAAGTAACTCTGTGAAATTCATACTATTTGACAAAATCTAATATCTCGATGGTAAATCTGTAAAACTTAATCCTCTATATCCCGGGAGCGGTGTGAACACCAACACTTCCATCTATCAAAACTGTGAGCGGGCAGAACAAATTATAATCAATAATATCGTTCAATTCACAGTTTATAGGCAAATTATTTGCCATGATATCTAATGCCTACATGGAATATTATAAATAAGAATTTTTCTTTATATGACTTGTCGAACAAACTAAAGTGATTTTATGTAAGATTATTTCTCATTCGTAACTCCTCTTATTGAAGAAGAGAAAAAATGTTTAGAATTTCAACTAAACAGGACAAAACTAGAGGAGCTACGAGGTAACAAAGCTGCACCAGTGATGTCGCATAAATGTGACCTTTTCTTTATGTCTAGTTTTTGCAGTGCATGCTTAAATAACAGATTTTAAAGAATTATTATTATTTAAAATCAGTTTCTGATTTTTATATTTCTAGAATACTGTAAAATTACTTTTTAGGAAGGATATCCTAGGTTGAAACCATAGTTCAAAACTGATAAAAATAAAAATAAGAATAACGTTATAAGAGCGGAATGTCTAAAGTTGGTTGAGGTTGGTTCATAATTATATCTTTACAACAAAAAAAGTTTCTTACGATTTTTTTTCTGTTGTTGCGTCTTTTGCAAATATCACTCCTCTACACTCTTAACCCCCTCAAACCTTCCTCCCCCCCCCCTCGACCACCCCTAACCTTGTCCTCCTGGCATCCTGACACTGATGTTCTGATTTACTCTCCGGGATCCTGATAAAATCAAGTTAAACTCCTGTCAAACTTCATCTATATAATGTACGCAAACAATAATCTAAAATATGCACATTCCGAAGCTAGAATTTCTAAGGATTCTGCCAATTACTCCTTGAAAGCGATAGTTAGAAACCTGAACATTGTAGCTTTAATCAATTCATATTCAGGGCTACTATAAAGAGCAAAGACCTGAAAACACTTCTAAGTCGGCCCGGTCGCAAAAGTTAATTAACAACTTTTTTAGTCGTTGATATAAGCACAGTGTCCAACAATAAACTATATTAAATAAACAGTAGAAAATATTCTGAACTATTTTAAAGAAGATATGTGTATATGTATATTTTGCATGTATGCATGTATATCTATATATAAATTTGGCTTGTCTGTCTGTCTGTTTGTTTGTCTGCTTTTTTGTATCCAATAAACGTCAAAACGGCTGAACCGATCGGGCCCAAATTTTTTGTGGGACATCTGATGTGGATTCTGTCATTTTTACTTGTCGGTTTGTGTAACGTATATGGAATAGATTGAGGTATTGGATATTGAGCATGGGGGTTGGCAGAAATAAAAAAGACAGAGCCATTAGAAAATGCCGGAATTTAATCAACATTAATGAACTATTCGTCCTTTTTTCTTCTATGAAAACAATATCTATTCTTTTTTTAAAGAAAATCTAAAATGTTTTAGTGACAATGATAATTCAATTGTACCCTTAGAGTAGCGTTTTTAAAGGATCTCTTCTGTTCCTTTAACTCGCATTTTCTTTGTATTTTTTGTTCCCCATTGCAGTTTTTTCTTATTCCACGGCCTGAAGGATGATAAAGAATTATGAATTCATTAAACTTTATTGTTCTTGCTTAGAAATAACTTTTATAAAGTTTTTTAATGGTTCTGATGAGAATTTGAACACTTGAACTGAATTATTCTTTAGTGGGGTTTGACAATTTTGCAATATGTTGAAACTATGTATAAAGTTTGGTTTAATACTTTTTGATATGCAAAGCATATTTGTTTAAGGCCACTTGAGGTTTTTTCATAATAGTATATCATATACCCCCCCCCCATGTATCCAGGGTTTAATTATCCCATCTAATATAGGGTTAAGAATCTGATCCAGGAAAGTAAAATACTGTTCCTGGGTTTATTGCCAGGTTTTACACGAACTTATAGAACATGGATTAATAACAATACAGATAGAACACTATATGTCGTCTTTTCAAGATTTAGGGGTTTTTCGTTCACAAAAACCCTGAGGTAGAAACCCGAAGGTGTTAGAACATGCTCTCTCTCTGTCTGATAATTCAACGCGGCATGTGAGTAACTCCTTTGGTCTCCTGTCTCAAGGTTATTGTTCACGAAAAAACTCTAAATTTGAAAAGACGACATCTAGTGTTCTATCTGTATTGTTATTTATCTATTTTCTAGAGGTTTCTAGACATTTTTATAATTCCACCATGGATATGGAATGGAAAAGAAAAAGGTTGGGATTGAGAATTTTGATTAAAAATATAGACTAGTTCTCCAATATAGACTAGTTCTCCAAAATAGACTAGTTCTCCAATATAGACTAGTTCTCCAATATAGACTAGTTCTCCAATAAAGACTAGTTCTCCAATATAGACTAGTTCTCCAATATAGACTAGTTCTCCAATATAGACTAGTTCTCCAATATAGACTAGTTCTCCAATTTGATATTAAATCAAATAGATTATTTAAAATCTTGCAACATAAGAACCGTTTTTCTAATCCTTAATCATATCTTTGCAACCTGAGTTTTGCGTTGGATCTGCCTACAACTTAGCCTAGAAATTCAGTGACTGAACGCAATACGAACGCAATAAAAATATCGGGCTTATAGAGACTGTAAGCGTAATTTCAAGTGACCCTTCATGCAAAGATGATAATGCCAGATTTACAACGGTACCCTTGAAAGCTTTGTCTGATAAAGTATGAATTAGATATCAATGTTTTCGTTAAAGTGAACTTCTTATTTTTGTGTGCATTTTCTCCGCTAATGTCACTTGCGCATTTCTTGTTTTAAACAAGCAAAGGAGAATCTCACAAAAAAAATACTTTTCAAGTGAGAAAAACGACGATATCTTCCACATTGTTTATCAGAGTAAGGTTTCAAGGGTACCGTTGTGAATAGGGCATTGCCATCTTTTCATGGAGAGTCACATGAAATTATGCTTACTCAGGCCGAATTTAAAGAATTTGAGCTGCGGCTTAAATTTAAGCCTCGCCTCAAATACCGTAGGTTCCACTTAAAATCATATTCATTGTTTCAAGATTTAAGCCGGCGCTCAATTGAAATTGGTTTTTGGGCAGATTTTAGACGCTGATCAAATTCATTAAATTCGGACTCTGTCCACTTAAAGTTTTAATCCTAGACCTTGCCGGATCACTGAGGACTAGAATGCAAAGCAGAAGGTTAACCTTAAGCTACATTAATGGTATGACTTTTCGACCTTGAAGCTCCTCAGTAGGAGGAGTTATGATCGAAAGCAGATTTTAACCCTGGGGAAAATTTACTTTATTTTAACGTGTAATTACTACAGTCCACCCCGGACTAATCAGATTTAGACGCATTCGGTTTCTTCTATTTGAAATCATACTCGTTTTGGTTTATATTTTAACAATCTTTAAAGTTACGGATTTTTTTTTTTTTTATGCAAAACATATATGCCGGCAAAAAAGTCTTTCAGAAAGAAGGCTAAAAAATTATGTTTAATAGGAGAAATTGTGATCGAAAGTCATACCTTTCTGGAATATTGACAGAACCATTAAATCCACGTGAGTCAGCAGGCGATTTGAATCTTGATTTCAACTTCTTCATAAATCAAGGTTTATCAAATTATAGTTCTTGGGTTTTAACGATTTGATTTTGAAATCCGTCTCTTTAGATTTTCGTATATGAACCCTTTTTTATAAAACGCGTATAAACTTATAGAAAAGTTTAATTAAGTCAGAAGATTACACTGGTGGTTTGCCTACAAACTTTAATGTTGAAAAAATAAAAAAATGAAAATTTTATAAACTTAATCAAATTAGATTCAGGGCTCAGAGAACTAAACTTAATCTTGCTATCTACCTATCTATCTATCTATCTATCTATCTATCTATCTATCTATCTATCTATCTATCTATCTATCTATCTATCTATCTATCTATCTATCTATCTATCTATCTATCTATCTATCTATCTATCTATCTATCTATCTATCTATCTATCTATCTATCTATCTATCTATCTATCTATCTATCTATCTATCTATCTATCTATCTATCTATCTATCTATCTATCTATCTATCTATCTATCTATCTATCTATCTATCTATCTATCTATCTATCTATCTATCTATCTATCTATCTATCTATCTATCTATCTATCTATCTATCTATNGGGCCCAAAAGGTTATATAGCATAATTATGTGAAGTACACCTGCAGTATGGAAACAGTACAACAAAATGGCCGTTTTACACTTTTTTCGAGTAAATTCCCCTCTAATATATATTCTATTCTCTATGGAAAGAGGGTATTGGGCTCCTCAAACTTATGTGAATTAAACATGAGATTAACATCTTATATTATTAAATCATAATTTCTCTTTTTGAAGAGCTATAATGAAAAAAAAAATGTTCTTCAGTATAAGTTGTTTTTAACACTTTTCTCCTTATAGTCGTAACAGATATAAGTAAGATTAGTAGCGATCAAAAGCGATTATTTTTCGCCGGAAGCCTATACCCCCTTTCATTTTTCACGAACACTCCTTTTAAAGAGAGGGGGGGGGGTTAAAGGATAGGTAAAATAGGGAGTAAAAAAGGTTATTGTATAGAACGTTCATTAATCTTTATTAAACTGGTTATTTCCAGTTCAATGAAAAGGCAAAAGGTTCAAAGGAAACGTTTCCCTGGAGGGATACCCCAGCTTTAAGGTTAGATGCATTATTTTAATTAAATTCAAATAAATACTTTATACAACGTTTAACAATATATATACAATATACAATATACAATCTTCTATATACAATATAAGAATAGATGCAGTATTTTAATTAAATATATACAACCTTTAGCTATATATAAATACAATATACAATATACAATATAAACGAATAGATATATATGCATTTTATAAGTAAATATCTATTTTAATAAATTTCAAATATATTAAACCTGTACAAATGTATATGTATACAATATATATTATTGCAATATACAATATAAAGGATAAATGCAGTTTTTTGATTAAATTCAAATATAAACATTATACAACCTTAAACAGTATAGATGTAATAAATATCGTAGTAAACCCCATATATATATTCCATTGTACATTATCTGTAAACCCAACTATGCTTGTAAATAACTACGTAAAACTTGTAATTACGTTCATTAATTTAACCTGTAACATAGAGCTCAAAATATACATCAGTTGTAATAATACTCCGCTTAATTACGGTGTTAAAGTAATTTTTCCTCGTTTAGCGAGTGAGAGGGGACCTGAGTCACATCTTGAAAGAAAGATCTGGCTTATAGTCAGCAAGAGTTGTATCTTGAAAGACAGATACCTGAGAATACCAACAGAGTTGTATCCAGATTGATATTGACTAAGGTATTATTGAGGAACCTGGAGCTTGAGATAGAGTTGTATCTAATAAGACATATACTTGTGAATACGGACATATTCCTGGATTGATACTGATCTAAAAGTATTTGTTGGAGTAGGGCATTTACTACATAGATATAGAGTATACATTATAATCTTCTATCTAATAATTGTATCTACATGTATATACATGCATATGTTATATACAATATATACAATTTACAATATACAATATACAATATACAATATACAATATACAATATTGTTGTCGCTAAGGAACAAGATTCTGACGATGAACAGATAGACAAGGAATAACCCTCAAATCAAAATCGATAATGCAGAAAACTCTTTATTTCCTAAAAAAATGAAATGAATAATGATAAATAATTATTACAAGGGTTTACAAATTTATAATGAAAAGATTCTTACGATCTATTTGCTTATTTGTGGGTTAACTGTCCAAAAGTCCTAAGACGCTTTTTATACATTAAAACTTCTGGAAAGAGTAACAATTAAATGTTGAGGAAGGTCACTAATTCTTTATATGAAAATATTCTTGCTTAACTTTGAAGTGGTTCACAATTAATAAACGTTTATACTCCGTTGTCGGAGAACAAAGAAGAGAAGCGGGCTGAAATTGTTTGGTTTGGTTTCTCGTCTCCGAGAGGAGCTTTTAGGTTGAAGACGACATTACATGGAGGGGGGGGGGGGTTTAATGTTAATGGTTGACAATTCTGTATATGTTTCCCTGCATCACAAATATTAAAATGTATTAGTAATAATATTCTGTATATGTTTCCCTGCATCACAAATATTAAAATGTATTAAGTAATAATATTCTCTATATTCTTCCCTGCTTCACAAATGTTAAAATGTGGCAGTCACTATTGTAGAGAAACCACAATGGAAAATAATCAGTTTTCAAAATTATAAAACAACAATATCTAATTCATACTTGATCAGCTTCAAAAGCTTTTAAGGGTACCGTTGTGAATCGGGCATTACTATCTTTGCATGGGGGGTCATTTAAAAATTACGCTTCTGGTCCCTTAAAATTCAAAAGTTTTCCCACTTTAGCTTGGTGATATCCAAACAAAACTTTATCCAGGCTTAGTTTACATTTCATGATTAATTTCTTATTTATCTTAAAACCACCCTTTCGTTTTTAGTGAACACTCCCTTTTAATTGAAAATTTTTCTTTTGTATATGAAATGCTTTAAAATTTATTTTGTAATTTAAATAATGTTTTATGCTTTATCACGCGGTGACCGACCAGATCATAACTTTTGATTCTTTGACAAATGTTATGGTAAAACTTTATAAGTGAAAATCATTTTCATCATTCTTTTCCTTTCAACATTCTAACCGCGGCTTAATACGTTTATAGTTTTTAACATCATCATTATAAACGTTTAACAGAAATATTAAAAAAAAATAATTCTTTTTCACTAAATTCCTTTATGCGACACTACTGCTATGATTTTGTGACCTTGTAACTCCTCTAGCTTTAGTTTTACGCACAAGTATAAGAGAAGCAAAGGAATTCAGTCTTTGCCAGAAACTAATCTAATCCCTACATCTTTGTTACCCAATGTCGTAGGCCTAATATTCTGCTAGAGGCTTTATATTTCCCTTAATTTTGACAACTTTTAAATTGGTAACACCAAGTTTGAAATATCAAAGATTTACACAAGGTACAGAGATATAGAGATTGGAAAATTTCAGTTTGTGACAAAGTCTCAATTCCTTTATTCATTTACATATTAGAAATTCAAAACGTTTTTGTTCTTCTCAATACCTCTTTTATATGATCAAAAACCTTTCTATTTCAATTTTACGACCGCAATTTACTTCAATTTGCAATAAGAGAAAAAAGTTTGCCATGATATAAGCAGAAAACTATGTATTTCTAAAAATAAAAAACAAGGGCATGTTTTCTCCGATAAAGGTTTAAAGGGTACCGTTGTGAATCGTGTATATCCCTCTTTAATGAATAAAAATATGTCTCTTTATGTTTCTGATAAAATATTAATTTATCTCTTTAATTAAATTGAAATTCGTTGATAAGAACTGGTTTGTGGGCTGGAGATGAAAAAAGAATATCTTTAAAGAATTTGATTAATCAAACCTTCAAGTCATTGAAACCTGCACAAATTGGTTTTTAAAGGATTTCAAAGGGAAAACAATTTTAAACTATAATTTGAATTAGATACACATAAGTAGCTTAAAAATGAAGAAAATTTAATATATTTATAGTATATAATATTTTAGAAACTAATAATGTTCTTTCTTTTAATTTTACAAAAGAAACAATGGAATTGAGTCTTTACCACAAACTTACGTTTTCTAATCCCTATATCTTTGCAGCCTGATGATGTAAATCTTCGTCATTTCAAACTTAGACTTTTTGACATAACAGAATTTATAGTTTGAAATATCAAAGGTCTGCGATGTCGGGTCTAAAAGATATAGGGATTAAAATATTTGATTTTGTGGCAAAACTCATTTTCTTTCAATAAATGAATAAATGGAGAAATCATAAATTTAAAATCCTTTTTTATAATTTGCCTGCACACAGATGGAAGACGACAGAATTTGAAAATTTCATGACATTCCAATTCAAAGATTATTTTTTAAAATTTATACTTCTATCATTAAAACATTAAGTAATAGTAATTGACGACTGTTGGAAACATGAAACATTGCAATATTTCACTTATTGAGTTCATTTTAAAGTTATTCATAAAACTTGTTGCTTTTGTACATTATCAGAATTGATCTTATTAACTAATTGCGGATTTCTGGTCTGTGCATATTGCCTTCTCAGAGGAAATGATGCACTTCGATACTATAATCTATATATAAATTTGGCTTGTCTGTCTGTTTGTTTTTTTGTATCCAATAAACGTCAAAACGGCTGAACCGATCGGGCCCAAATTTTTTGTGGGACATCACGTGACCACAGGGAAGGTTTATAAGTGATAAAAATTAAAAAAATGTGTTGTAAAGGTTTTTAATTTTGTAAAAAAATTTTAATTCTTGAAAATCCGCGATTTCTTTTCAAAAATCCGCAAAATTTTTTTTTCTTTGTTTTAAAATGTAAACAAAAAGAGCATGTTCACAATTTAAATAGAAGATTGGTGCGAAGCGCCCTAAAAGCCTAGTACTAAATATATAAGAACTCAACCCTTCCTGAATATATAATTGAAAGAAAACATAATTCACACCATATGAATATAGAGCTTAATAACTTTGTTATGAATAGATGATTGATGATACCACTTCTTATACAGGATATTCTTATACTTTACATACAAGCCGTCTATAAATCATATAAACACACAAACCTGGAGTTCAGTATAAAGGGACTGTAAGCGTAATTTCAAGTGAAACTCCATTCAAAGACGGCAATGCCTGATGTAAAACGTTAACCTATAAACTTTAATCTGATCAGAAATCTGACACGAGAAATGTTTTTTTCTGTGAGATTCTTCATTGTTTTTTTAAACAAGAAGTACACCAGTTATTTTCTCAGAGAAACCAGAAATGAAAAGAAACAGTTTAAAGGAACAAAATACCTAATACTTGATCCTACAAAGCTTTCAAAGGTTCCGTTGTGAATCGGGAGGGTCACTTGAAATTATGTTAACAGTCCCTTTAAGAGCTAGTTGATATGTACCTTTTCCACTTTAATATGAGAGAAGTTTTTATCAAGTTCTTGAATGGCAAGTTTTAAATGAGTTTCTGAGACTTGTCAAATTTTGATTAAAAAGTTAAAGAATTAGAAATATTTGGTTCTCAGGAAGAATACAAATATCGAACTTTGAACTTTTAAAATTATAATTTATAAAAAAAGTTAATTTTATATTTTATTTTGGTAAACCTTGTCTTTTAGAAATTAAAATAATTCAACTCTAATAAAACCTGAGCCTGGATATAATGTATTGTGGATATCAAGATCAATGCTTGATCTCGATCTCTTGTTGATCTGAAAAAAACAAATGTTCATATCTGAATTATAGGACTGATCGCTTCAGCACGGCTCAGTTTCAAATAATTTGTTTGCCAAAAATAAATACATAAATTTTTGCAAAAAAACCCAAACATTTTAAACTATTTTTCTCTCAGAGGCTTAATTTTTACCCAATCAAAAGGAAATTAATATCTGCAAGGACTCTAGGGTGTTGGGACTATGTGAAAAAAATTAATGGATTTGATCAGTATTGGATTAAGTATCTGAAATGTTGGATGTTAATTGCTATTTCTATACAGACTACAGAAGTTAAGTATTGGAAATGTTAGATGTTAATTGCTATTTCTATACAGACTACTGAAGTTAAGTATTGGAAATGTTAGATGTTAATTGGTATTTCTATACAGACTACAGAAGTTAAGTATTGGAAATGTTAGATGTTAATTGTTATTTCTATGTGGACTCCTGAAGTTAAGTATTGGAAATGTTAGATGTTAATTGTTATTTCTATGTGGACTCCTGAAGTTAAGTATTGGATATGTTAGATGTTAATTTTAATTTATAAACTGTAATGATGGCTAGTGTGACATATCGCAAGTGGTACTTATGGCAAACCTATTATGGAAAGTGTAATTATGGCAACCGTATTTATTGCAAACATATTATGGCCCATGAGCACTTGTTTCTATCTATCCGCTTGTTCCTTTTATTTTTAACTATTATTAACTTGAAGGTCCTATCCGCACTATAGTTTCAGTAGAAGTAAATATTTCCATTACTGTTATAGCGCCAATATAAATATTTATCTCTTATTGGATAAAGAGCTAAATAGAAAGAGAGATGTTACCGCCATACTATTTCTGTTGGTTCAGAATGGACAACAAACACATGACTCAACCCTGATAGGATCAGGAGCTAATGGACTCGGCATACAGGAGTGTCCGTAGAGGTTAGTTTAAAAATGCACATAAATAAAGAATTAATATATAAAAAAAACTAATAATTGAAGATTTAATATATAAAAAACTAACTAATTTCTAATGTTATGTTTTGAATAAGATAGGAATCATCCAAAGGGGGATATCATTATTCTAGTGTTCATCAAGTCACGCACCAATAAAAGAACAAAGTAGTTGAACATTCATATAGAAAGTAAAACAAATAAAATAAATAAAACGATGTAGATATACTGCTACTACAGTTTCCTCGGATCCACAGGTTGGGTTTCCTGGAATATTCACCATTCAGAGTCACAAGTTTGGGTTTCCTGTGTGCCTTGTGATGGGTTTCCTGGAATATTATCCATTCAGAGTCACAGGTTTGGGTTTCCTGTGTGCCTAGTGATGGGTTTCCTGGAATATTCTCCATTCAGAGTCACAGGTTTGGGTTTCCTGTGTGCCTAGTGATGGGTTTTCTGGAATATTCTCCATTCAGAGTCACAGGTTTGGGTTTTCTGTGTGCCTAGTGATGGGTTTCCTGTACTCTTCTCCATTCAGAGTCACAGGTTTGGGTTTCCTAAGATCTTCTTGTATTCTGGGCTTTAAAGCCATTTAATTCCACAGGCTTGGGTTTCCTGTGCAGAACTTTGTTTAACCCAGGGCTAGGAGCTTATCTGCAGTTCCGTCCCTGAGATTGACTGCTTGTCAGGGCTCAGACAAGCAACTTGGGTCTATCACACTCTGCACACGCTATGTCAGCAGGCCCAACATTCCATGCAGGAACCCCAGTCTGGTTTTCTATACTAGGCCTATTCCATGGCAGCACTAAATAAGGCCATAATCCAAACTATTTAATTTTATTACCATTTTCATAAATAAACTTGACAATAATTTATTTCTAAAAATTCTGAAATTCAAACTTTCCGTTAATAATATTTTAATATTCTTGCTTTTGATAAATTATAAATTCTAGACAGACAATTTGTTCTCAGCTGTTCCTGTTTATTCTTTCATGAATATTTTTTTAAATAATTACTTTTTGCATCTTTAGAATGAAATTTATAGTAATAAAGTAGTAATCTCTGTTTGTCTGTCCGATCATTACGTACGAACCCCTCAAATCTTGATTGGGGAACTCAGGAGAACCACGGGAATGTTTTAGCTTGGTTTTAAAATTCTAAATTGTGTGATATAGCTTTTAAAGGGGAAAATAGTTTCCCGGCAAAGCTGGTTTCCTAAGCTATAGTGCAATTATAAACATGTTTTAATAAATTAATAAAAAGGTAAAATTAATATTTCCTTTAATTTAATTTTGACGTTTATTGAATACAAACGGACAGACAGACAGACAGACAAGTAAAGATATATATAGAAGAAGATTTCACAATAAACTAGACAGATGGAGCAGGTAAAATTTTTGCGACTTCACTGTTGTAACTTTGTGACGTCATTGCTCCTCTAGTTTTGATTTTAAACATTTGATAAATCTTACCATAAAAGTTCAAAACTTTTTTGCACTTCTCAATAGTTTTTCATTAAAAGAAGTTATGTTTGGAATCATGTAAGATTAACTTTAAGATTTTCTCTAGTTCAATGTATGAATGTATTCGAAAAAACCCAGGCAAATTGCCTTATTATTTTAAACAAATGTTTTTAAAGATTATTTAAATCTACTTTGAAAAATGCAAAAATATTGAATTATTTTGAATAGAGATAAAAAACAATTTTAATGTCAAACTAAAAAATATGCAGCTGTAAGTATTCCCCGTTTTTTACATCGTCTGAGACGAGCGACATTACATTTTTGTTACAACTCTTAAAATGTTACAGTTTGGCCGACTATATGTTACAAACACACAATAAATGACGCTTAAAATTTTATGATTAGCTGAGTCAACATGAATGAAAAAGAAAGAGTTTATTAATTTATAAAAAGAGAGAAATTGTTGTCATTATTTGAGTCGGGAAGAAAAGAATGAAGCCAGAATGTAGCAGTCAGACTGGAGCAGCCAGAATGGAGAAGGGTTGATCCTAGGGTTAGGTCACCATTTTGTATATTCTCGATCTTCTGATGGAACTGATGCCATAACTATTATCAGTATTATTTATATCGTTAGATAACAAATACGATTACAAAAATAAGGTACAGGGTTATTCATAATACATTATTGGTTCATTATCGACAATTGTTTATTTCCTTGTTGTTAACTTGATTTAATGTTATAGTTTCTTTCACACAAAAATGTAAGGAAGGTTTGACCTGAAAAATCGGTCAACTTAGGTTCAAGTCTAAAGATATATACGGAGAAATTCGATGGTTGGTTATATCTACTTTTAACTTTTAATTGCTTTTACTAAAAAACTGTGTGTCTACTCATATTAATATTAATAACATATAATAATATATAATAATATTAATTTTAAACTATGAAAAGTGTAAAACTATAACTCGCTACACATATAATGGTTGTACAGAGCAGAATATAAAATGTAATTAAGGTTTAGTCCTGATAAAAGAACTCTTAATCAGATCATACAAGATTACATTTCCTTAATAATCTGCTTATTATAGGCTTTCCGGGAAATATAATAAGATTAGACAAGGAAGGGGGGGGGGGGAAGGGAAGTTTAGTCTATTTATTTTATAATTTAAACTATTTGTCTTTATAAAAAGTTTGTCTGGTTTTTGCATACCTGTTTTTTTTAAATATGCGTATGCTTATGTTTAAATGTCTGTTTGTTTTTCTAAAAGCGTGTCTGTTTTTTGTTTAGTTGTCCGTCTGTTTTTAGAAATGTGATTTTTGTAAGACTCTCTGTCAGTTTATATAATGGATTTAATTAGTTAATATATCTTATATATATATAACGTTGTAATCTCTGTTTGGGTGTCTGTTTGTTTGTCCGATCATAACTCGGGAACCCCTTGACTGATTTGTCAATTTTTATTGGGGAACTGGGGAGATTTTAAGTGGTTCGACTTTAATTGCAAAAATTTAGTTTCCCGGTAAAATCATTCAAGTGCGGGTAAACGGTAGGAGTAACTTTTAGTAACCTTGGCAGCGCTGGATTCCCAAGCTGGTTACTTATATTATTTTTTAAAAAAAATTTCGACGAACTTCTTGATCCTTGCCCCTGGTCACTATCAGAATGTAACCAATTTTTTTTACATTTTTTCGACATACTTTTTGCCATTTTTTGGAATCTCCCAAGAATCCTAACCATAAAAGTTTAATGTCTAATTCTTTAAGAGACTCTGAACATTGTATCTTCATTATTCAACTAACTTCTATTTCAATTGTGAAAATTTTCTCGTTCTATACATTGAGACAAAAACAAAAATAGTTAATGGATTTTTAAAAAAAAATTTCGGGGATATTAAAAATTTTCAGAAATGTAATTTTGTTGGAAGCAAATTTTTGAAAATTCAATCATCTATAAACCTTACCTGGGGTCGTGTGAGGTCCCACAAAAGATTTGGGCCCGATTGGTTCATCCGTTTTGACGTTTATTGTAAACAAACAAACAGACAAGCAAAGTATATACATATGTAATAAATACAGGCCCATAGTAATCTAGATAAATTACGTTGTCCATTGGTAAATGCACAAATCATGTATTGCGATTAACCCAATCTATATTCGCATATATATATATATATACATATATATATTTTATTCCAACTGATGATTGGTAATGTAGAATCCAAATATAGTTAGTTGATATAGAGACTGCACTTTGATTACTGCGAGAGAGTAATTTGGTGTTCGTTGAAACATACGAGCTGAGATCCTGCCCATTGCTTTGGCATTGATCGATTACTAGCTAGTGTCCGTGTTCACATCAATAGCTGACAAGATTGCGCCCATTGGTTTGGCGTTGATAGTTTACAAGCTAGTATCAGGTTGACATTGATAGCTTATGAGATCGTGCCCATTGGTTTGGCATTGAGCGATTACTAGGTAGTGTCTGTGTTGACATCGATAGCTGACAAGATCGGACCCATTGGTTTGGCCTTGATAGAATACTAGCTAGTATCCGGTTGACATCGATAGCTCATGAGATTGTGCCCAGTGGTTTGGCGTTGATAGTTTACAAGCTAGTGTCAGGTTGACATTGATAGCTTATGAGATCGTGCCCATTGGTTTGGCATTGATCGATTAATAGGTAGTGTCTGTGTTGACATCGATAGGTGACAAGATCGGACCCATTGGTTTGGCCTTGATAGAATACTAGCTAGTATCCGGTTGACATCGATAGCTCATGAGATTGTGCCCAGTGGTTTGGTATTGATGGATTACTAGCTAGTTTTCGTGTTGAAATTTATAGCTGATGAGATCACGCCCGTTAGTTTGGCATTGATAGTTTACAAGCTAATGTCCAGGTTTAGACATTGACAGCAAAGTGAAACTGAGCTCTATCTGGATAGATACAGGTTTGAGGAACCCATATGGAGTGGGGCATTTACTATATATATATATATAGAGCAGACGAAAAATACAACATTTCTTATGTTCATTCCTTTGTTATATGCTGCACACAATGTGCAGTGCACATGTATCAGATTTAATTATTGTAAGAAATAAATTCCATTGTTGTCTATCTCTACCCCTTTCTCTGGGTTTTCTATTAAAGAGACTGTTAAACTCAAACTTTTTGAATAGTTTTCAGACAGCAGTCAGCAACTTAGGTTCATCTGAATCATGTAAGGATGTCCCGGGAAAAAAGTTTCTGGAAAAAAAACCTGGAAATAAAAACTTTGGAAAAAAGTCCGAATTTTCTTAAGTCCTTGGAATAAATGTCACTGGAAACAAAGTCCTGTGTTTTGGATTCCTGGGAATTTTTTTCCTAAAATAGTATGGGGGCTGCCAATAAAGTCTCAGGAAATAAGATCTCAGGAAAAAAAGTCCTGAAGAAAATAAATCCTAGGAAAAGAAAAACCTAGAAATAATGTCCTAAGTCTCGGGAAATTTGAACTCCGTATTTTAGGTCTGCGGAAAAAAAGTCCTAAAAAAAGTTGTGTATAAAATCCCCTGTACAAGTGTACTATGTACATCATATACAGGGCTAGTTTTATATTCTTAAGTAATATAAAAAAGAAAATGCTAACTAAACTCGTGATAAATATATACGTAATAGATATATTTTATATTTCTTTTTTTAAAAATTATTTATTCATAAAAATCAGGATTTAAAATTGAAATATGAAACATATATACTCAAGATCATAATGCAACAAAACAATATATATTACCTATCAAATATTGAAATTAAAGTATAAAATTCAGAAATATAGAAGCAAAATTTCTCCTATTCAGCTGGAGAGAACTTGAAAAAAAATTAAAAGGAAACTCCATTTCAGGGGTAAAATATTCTTAGAATGTGTTTATTCTTTTCGTTTCATTGAAATTTAGTGAAAGAAAATTACATTATATTATAAAGATTTAATCACACACAAAGATATAAATACATGTAAAATGGTGTTGTTTAAATTCGCTTAAATATCTTGAATAAATTGTATTTAATAGTTCTTGTAAAATCGTGCATGGTCCAATGGGACATCAAAATATTTCATTTGTTTCTTAACTAACATTTTACTAAGATCAGATAGATTTACAAAACAATCCTTTACAATGGAAAATAAATTTCTGCCAAGAACTGTGTCAAGGTAATTTTTGCAAATTAGAAAGAAATCTAATGCAAAGCTTAGAACTTGCTTCAATAGTCTCATAGAAAGACACACATCTACTAGCTAACATAATTTTTACATGTAAACATTGTGAAATACTTTCAATCAAAAACCTATACGTATCTCTAGGCACATTTAAAAGAATTCTAATAGCAGTGATAATAGAAGTAATATTGCATTGATCTGAGATTACTAGTGTTTTGCTATAAATCTTATTTTTAAAATTTTATCCTTGTTAAAACTGCAGAGGAGATGACTGGTCTGGTCTATAAGAACCAGGAAGATTTCTCCTAATCAGGCTGACAATTATAACTTGAAGACTTACTTAATTACAGACACTAATAATAAAAAGAGATAATATTCGATTCTCTGAGAAACCGTAAATTCTGCAGTATCCATTTTGACCTTGTAGAATTTTGAAGTTTTCATAACTTGTTTTGTATTTTTTCTAACTTGTAGAATAAGTATTTTACTATTTCCAAACTAAAATAATTAAAACGGACAGTTAATTTCCCCAAGCTTGAAATGAGAGTTCAGAATTCTAAAAACTTCTGGATTTGTCATATATTTAGACCCAGAGCATGCATCGACAACCGGAAAATTAATTTTGTTAAATTTTGGTTTCCTAAGCTAGAAGTTATGCAAATATATATGTGTATATGTTGGTATGATATAATATTGTTGAACAAAATCATTTTAAACTCCCCAGAGCCTTTGAAAGTCGTCTTTACCAGGTTTGCCAAGGATTTATTTCTCTGACGGAGACATACACACCAAACCCAACCCCCCCAACCCTGATACTCGATTGTGTACCAAAACCGCTCATGTTAAAGTGAAATAAGTTAAAATTCCAAGTGAAAACAATCTTTCTTCTAGTTTGTATTTCAGGAGTTTGTATTTCAAGAGTTCGTATTTCAGGAGTTTGTATTTCAGGAGTTTGTATTTCAGGAGTTTTAATTTTAGGAGTTTTTATAAAAGTGAAGCCAAGGATCACATAGATTCAGCCTGCTTAAAAACAGTATCATCAATTTTTAAGACAGGGTGGACTTTGAAGTGTCGCAACGCCTTGGGCTTGGATTTTACCGCTCTAACTCACTTATGCTTTACCGTAGACCTAATTACACGTTCATTTTAGCAATTGTTGTTATCTTTGGTTTTTAAGAAGTAATTGGCAAAATTCTCATCGATTTTTGCTTGAGAGCGTGAGACCTTTGAATCCCAGTGGGATATGGGGTTTTCTTTGAAGTTGATATTTGGAAATGCCACCTGATTCAGCAAAATTTGGAGAAAATTTAAAATACAAATACTGCAGTTCAAGTTGTTCCACAGTGTCTACAAATATTTACTAAAATATGGAAAAGAGGAAAAATATCTATCTACTGGGTATTATTAACTGCGAAAATGTTTTTGGCGGGATTTTTATTTTTTCTAGTTTTATTTTGATCGAAAACAAACATGACAAAGTAAAATCACAGCAAAAACTCTTTCGCAGGCATGATACCCATATTACAATAACATTTACAGTTTGATTCAATTTTACTCAATTTATTTAATAACAAGTCGATAAAGAAATTTTAATAGCAAGGTCATTAAATTACTTTTCCCCCCTGTTGCAGGGCGATTAAATCACTTAATGACCCTACAACGGGAAATATCTGGTTTGATAAATTCCCTCAAAATAGCATAAAAGTAATTTTGTTGATAACTTAAAGAAAACTTTTTTGTTGTCAAATTAGTATTTTCTTAAAATGTTTAAAAATAATTTAATCCAGGGTTACCCCATAGATAAAGATAGATTGCGCATAAGACGACATTTTTTCATCTTGAACGATATAAATGTACAGAGATGTTTTATATAGATTAACTAGGTCGGTTGTGAACATTGGCTGTTCTTATGTCATTGAGTACTTGTGGTGTACATGAGTTCTGTAGAGAGAAATTAAAGTTAGTTTAGTCCTTCTCATGTCCTTCTTCAGTTCTCGTCAATATGATATATTGCTCATGTGAAATATTGTTGTTCAAATAGTTCCTTTCCCGGAGTTATTTTACACTCTATTATGAAATCCATTAAAACCCCAAACCCCCCCGCTTATCATTGAAGTACACTTTGACCCCTAGAAGTATGAGTTCGCGGACTGTACAATTCTTGGTGATTTAGCGTACGTAAGCTATCTATGTTTATTTATTTATCTATGGGTTACCCACAAGGTTGTGACTGTAAAGACGACTTGAAACGTTTAAGAAAAATGACGATCCGAAGATAGAATTAAGTCTTCTGCCGTGGATGAAATATGTTATGACTTATCAAATGGTAAAGAAACATACAAGTTTAGTTAGTTAGTTATGAATGTCAGGAAACAGACCGTATAAATTCTCTAAGTCGTCTCTGAAGTCTCATCCTTTGTGGGTAACCCTGTATTAACCTGTACTGAGTATACTGTATACAAACAAATGTTAGTTAAAGTATTCTGTGAATTATTTTGAGATAAATCTAGAATCTAGATTCACAGATTAACCACAAAGTATCAAACTTGAATGACGACCTTAAACTCTTTGAATAAAACGACCTGAGGTTCGAACGTTTGTGTGGAGTATGGGTAATCTTGGATTCTTGATCTCGATAACCAACGTGGATTGGAGCCTATTAAACTTGAGGATACCTGAAATTTATCACTGAAAGGTATAATCATCCCGGGCTATTGAAGAGGGCAAAAAAAATCAATTTGTAGGTCTGTAGAAAGTCTTATCTTTTGTGGATAACCCTGTACACGGCCAGTACAATAAATGAAATTAAGATCAGCAAAAATATGTTTTAAAACTGATTTCTGCAGATCACAATTTTTAAAGTTTTATTAAATTAAACTTTTAACAAACCCAGAAAACATGAACGTGAACACTTGCATAAAATATTACAAATCCGAAATTTTTAAAATTAGTTTAGTGTTTCGTGATCCGAAGGCTCTCAGGTAAAAATCGATGAAAATGTTACTTCTCTGATACTTTAATTGATAAAATCATCTAAAACGAGTATATTTAGCGTTCGAATTTTTGTATAAACCCTAATTTACCAAAATATTGCCTTTTTATTGTTTTATTGTGGAAAAATGTTTCAATTCTAAATTATCAAAATACAGATTATTAAAATTTCTTCACCAGATACGCTGAAGCTAAACATCCGTGATTTATCTCAATACAAATAAAACAGTAAACCATTTGTTCTAAGTCCTTCACAAATCTTATTATTTATTCATATATTTTTGTATTTTCCCTACTAAACACTCTGTTAGGCTGTGATGGCGTATGTATAGAATAACATAGATTTCCTTTCATTCTATTTAGACCAACATTATATTTATACTAACTGTTGATATCTAAGTCAAGCTTTAAAGAACCACACAATTTTAAATGTTCAAAAAAGAAAATACACACTTAAAAGTGACCAATTTGATGCGAATACAAAAAACCCCCGGATTTATAATATCTTTTTTGAACTATTTAATTTAGATTACCTTTTTATCTTAAAAAAATTGGTATTTGAAACAATCTAGTTTTAATTCAAATACAAAAAATCACATATTTTTTGTATAATTTTTTGTCAATCTTTATAATTGCTTAAATCATTAAATATAGGGTACTTTTTTATCACAAAGAAAATTTAATATTTAAAATGAGAATCTCTACCGCTCCCTTCTCCCCCCCCCATCCCCGCTCTTAAAGGTAGGAACTTTCAAAAGATAGTAACTTGAGCGATTTTTAAGGAATTGAGTCTTTGCAGCAAACTCTGATTTTCTAGTCCTTGTTTTGTTCCAACCAAACGTCGTAGGCCTTAGATATTTCAAACTATGAATTATGCTAGCTCAACTTATCTAAGTTTGAAATATCAAATGTGTACAACATCAAGTTGCTAAGATATTGGAATTCGAAAATCTAAGTTTGTGGCAAAAACTCAATTCCTTTCAGGAGAAATGCTCTTTTCTTTTTATTTTGGTTATTCTATTCCTCGCACGGTATGCCCAAAACTGGATATCGGAGAAGAATAAAACTAATCCATAGGTCTGCCTAAGATGGATCGAGATCATTGGTTTCTACAGATTAATTTATCTTAATTTGATACCCCGAGAAAGGCACCGTCTGTGGAAAACGAACAGCCAATCAGAAGCCAAGGAATTTAGCGTTCAACCTATGATAACAAACCAGATTCTGTGTAAAAACAAAAGTGCGCACAGTGAATATTGAGATCAAGCGATCGTGACTGGATATCGAAAGTTTCCAGCTGAGATTGAGTTAGGTATAGGATAGATTGATATAATAGGATAGATTGATATAAAATAGTTAGGTATAGGATAGATTGATATAAAATAGTTAGGTATAGGATAGATTGATATAAAATAGTTAGGTATAGGATAGATTGATATAAAATAGTTAGGTTTAGGATAGATTGATATAAAAAAGTTAGGTATAGGATAGATTGATATAAAATAGTTAGGTATAGGATAGATTGATATAAAATAGTTAGGTATAGGACAGATTGATATAAAATAGTTAGGTATAGGATGGATTGATATAAAAATGTGCACATCTGAAAAGTAGAAGGAAAGCACTTGCCAACGTTTTAACCACAGCAGGCCCGTAGCTAGAAATTTGTAAAGGGGAGAGGGGCACAAATTTAAGAAATCAAAAAAAGGGACGTGGCACAGGCGAAAAAAAATTTGACCTAAAAAACTCAAAAAGGGTCAGAATTAATGACTAAAGACTGAAAAACTAGATTTTATAACTTATGCAATATACATAGTCTATTAAGATAAATATTTTGTCTGTTTTGCATTATTATTTCTTTCCCTGAAGTGTTTTTGAAAAGCTATTAATGCATATAAACAAGCAAAATCTGGAGATATAAGATGTTATAAGATACAAATATTAAATTACGAATACCCAATAATTATTTTTAATAAAGGATATAGATGCCTCTAAAGATCAAGAAAAGTTTAAGCATGAAAATCTTCAGTTTTCCCAAAACAAAAATTCGAAACAACTCCCCTGCAAGCTTGAGTACAAACAGCTTCTCCTAAACCTAGCCATATTTTATACATAATTTCAGTATGTCTTGATGTTACATTTTGCTGTATGATGGTTCATTAGAATTATTTTAATCTAATGAAAGAAGTGAAAAGGATAAGCTTCTTAAAATACAAAAAAAATAACCCTATAATTTTACAAGCCCTGCTCCCCCCTAGCTACGGGCCCTGTCTAGCTACGGGCCCCATATAAAAGAAAATGTTTGTGAATAATATTAGTCCAATTATATTTATATATAAGAGATCTGCTATAGACAGGATTATTGATGTTAGAAACAGAAGTGGAAATATTTAGAAGAAAAAATAATAATAATACTTTTTAAAACAGTGCTATACCTAAGAAAATGTTTTTAAATTGTTCAAAATTAAAAGTTGTTCACTGTTCAGTGTTCACTGTTCAGTGTTCACTGTTCAGTGTTCACTGTTCAGTGTTCACTGTTCAGTGTTCACTGTTCAGTGTGCATCTTTTAAAGGGAACTTCGTCAACATTTTATATGACCAGCATGACCAATATGAAACTGAGCCATGATTTCTATCAGTTTCATTACTATTTTAAAGCTAAATAGAAAATATGAAAAATATTGAAAATATTGAAAAAATATGAATAACATGTTTACCACTGATAAACTGTAATTAGTTCTGTAGAACAGTGTTTATGAAGGGTGTTTAGGAAATCTTTGCCACAAACTTTGATTTTCTATCACCTATAATCTTTGAAACCTAATGTCGTAGACTTTAAATATTTCAAGCTATGAAATCGGCTAGATCAAATAATCTATATAAAAATTTCCTAGGTTTACACCATCAGGTTGCAAAGATTGGAGAATTTGAGTTTGTTGCTGGGGATGAATTCCTTTCTGTACATTTTTGCAAAGTTACTAATTACACTTCATTTGTTGAATAACACGTACTGGGTCGACTCTACACCTTGGTAGTTGTACATCAAGTCTTACCCTACTCAAATCCTCAACTATACAATTCTTGGTCTGTTCTCATCCTTAAAATACAAATCTTGATCTGTTGTCATCCTTACTTAACAATTCTTGGTCTATTCTCATCCTTACTAAACAAGTCTTGGTCTGTTCTCATCCTTACTAAACAATTCTTGGGCTGTTCTCATCCTTACTAAACAATTCTTGGTCTGTTATCATCCTTAAAATACAAGTATTGGTCTGTTCTCATCTTTACTAAACAATTCTTGGTCTGTTTTCATACTTACTATACAATTCTTGGACTGTTCTCATCCTTACTTTACAATTCTTGGTCTGTTCTCATCCTTACTATACAATTCTTGGTCTGTTCTCATCCTTACTATGATCTGTTCTCATCCTTACTAAACAATTCTTGGTCTGTTCTCATCCTTACTATACAATTCTTGATCTGTTCTCATCCTTACTAAACAATTCTTGGTCTGTTCTCATCCTTACTATACAATTCTTGATCTGTTCTCATCCTTACTAAAGAATTCTTGGTCTGTTCTCATCCTTACTAAACAATTCTTGATCTGTTCTCATCCTTACCAAACAATTCTTGGTCTGTTCTCATCTTTACTTAACAATTCTTGGTCTGTTATCATCCTTAAAATACATTTCTTGGTCTGTTCTCATCCTTACTTAACAATTCTTGGTCTGTTATCATCCTTAAAATACAATTCTTGATCTGTTCTCATCCTTACTTAACAATTCTTGGTCTATTCTCATCCTTACTAAACAAGTCTTGGTCTGTTCTCATCCTTACTAAACAGTTCTTGGGCTGTTCTCATCCTTACTAAACAATTCTTATGCTGTTATCATCCTTAAAATACAATTATTGGTCTGTTCTCATCCTTACTAAACGATTCTTGGTCTGTTCTCATCCTTACTAAACAATTCTTGGTCTGCTATCATCCTTACTAAACAATTCTTGGTTTGTTCTCATCCTTACTAAACAATTCTTGGTCTGTTCTCATCCTTACTATACAATTCTTGGTCTGTTCTCATCCTTACTACATAATTCTTGGTCTTATCAAAAGAGCCATTTTGGATGTTTTGCGTAATGTTTTTCATATTGCTAAATATGTTAAATAATTTTTGAAATTTTGAACTTTGCACAAAGTTAGAATATCGATTTGACAAATGTACATTAATTGGTTTCTGCATTTTCATTCATGTGTAAAATGACGTCTACAAAAATCCCCTCTTCTTTAAATGTGCATGTTAACCTTTATGTCCAATGATAAAATGTACATGTTAACCTTTATGTCCAATGCTAAAATGTACATGTTAACCTTTATGTCCAATGATAAAATGTACATGTTAACCTTTATGTCCAATGATAAAATGTACATGTTAACCTTTATATTCAATGATAAAATGTACATGTTAACCTTGTGTGTCCAATGATAAAATGTACAAGTTAACCTTTATGTCCGATGATAAAATGTACATGTTAACCTTTATGTCCGATGATAAAATGTACATGTTAACCTTTATGTCCAATGTCTTTACTCTAACCTTTCTCCGGAAAACCATTAGTCTTTGCTTACATTAATAGATGAGAGACGTTTTGAAATATTTTGATTGGCAGAATTATTGTTACACTTTTGAAATTAAAACACAGCCTTCATAACCCTCCGTTTTATGAACAACATTTTCATCAGACATATATCAAACGTTAGACTAATGAATTTAGTATTTAGAGAAAAGTTATGAAATGTTTTGATGTACAGAATTAAATGTTTTTGAATTTTATACATTAAACTATTAAAATTTATAATTTGTATAAAAAACTTTCGTTTTTCGTATTTAAGTAATAAACCATTTGTGAAACGTTGAACTTTTTGTTATAATATTAAGAAAACGTTACAAAGTTTTCATAAACAGAAATGCATTTTTTTTGTTCTACAACGTTACACTTTTTAAAACTTGAACTTAGAAATAGAAATCCTTTCTTTACGATATGCAATCAAATCACAATTGATTTGAAGATCCCTATTCAAACATTAAAACAAAACGTTTCTTTACGTTATGGTCAAAAACGTTTCAAATATTAGAAAAATAATGTTACTTTACTCTCACCTCACCAAATAACTTTTTTACCCCTTAGGCATATACATTTTATACCCCTTAGGCATATACATTTTAAAACTGCAATGCAGTTGTTTCTAGTTTAAGCTTAAAAGGTGTAATTGGCAAAATACTGCTCGAGAGCGTGCACATACATCTTGGTTTGCAGTGTGATATGATAAAATAAGATAAAGATTAATATACTATGTATGTATACTATATATATACTATGTATGTATATTGTATACTATATAAAAATGTTTTATATAATGTCTGAAGGATATATCTTGTTACTGTCTGATTCCATCTGATTCCATCAGACAGTTTTCTTCATCGTATACAGTATTTCTACTGTACACACTTTTTTATACATTACACTTGGGGCACTTATGACATTTTTTCCCAAGCAAGGGGGGGGCGGATAAAAAAATCGCCCAAAGTTTGCCGAAATCATTTTTAAATCCCCTCGCTGGCCAAAAAAAAGCCCTGTCTTGAATTTTGAAAAGTGTTTTTGTAATTTTTAAGTCTTAACCCTTAAACGGCTGATGGGGATTGGGATATATAGGGTGAAAAATTGTAGAGGGGTGAAGAGAATTTTTATAATCCATTCATTAAACCAATTAAGGAGCCTCTTTTGTAATTCCCGGAGATTCAGACAATATACTTTTCTTAAGCCCTAGACATGTAAATTTAAGAACATTAAAACTCTAGATGTTTTAGTTTTAGTTTTTAATAGGTAATTTGCAAAATTCTCAGCGATTTTCGCAAATTTGAAATTTTTGTTCCGCTCAAAATCCCTTGAAAGTCTGAAATGGGTTTGGTAATATTTTAATATAAATCCCATTTCTTTATTAACTATAAATATATTATTAATAAAGGAATGTGTAAAACCAGTGGCGCAACTAGGGGGGGGGGCGAACCGATTTCCCCCCTCAGCATGTTTCGCCCCCCTCTAACCCCCCCCCCTCACTTGACACCAGCATGATCATGGACCATCTTTCATAAAATTTTGTCAATCAAAAAAAATACCAAACTTTTTCTTTGGCGCTTCGCGCATCATTTCTAACAGAATTTCTAACTAGTTTCTCGTTTTCGACTTAAAGAAAGTCAGTCATTTTTAATTTATCCTCTCAAAAAAACCTGTATATATGTTACTTTTCGTGAGTATTACAATACATATGCCAATTATGGTTACACAAAACCTGACAACCAAAGAAGAATGACAAAAAATATAATAAGGATTTTAGCGAACTATTAGGACTTTTTCAGACTTTAAGAGGAAAACCGGGTAGGAGGGACTTCGATCAGAAAGACTATCATGGATTATGAACAGACGAAATATAGTCAAGTACTGCCAGGAACTACTTACTACTTAGGACTGCACAGACCTACGATTAATAGTGGAAAAATATGACAGTGGATGAACTTTAAAAAAAACTGCTGTAGACTTTAATAGGGGACTTTACATATATGAATATGACTAAGCCAGGGTCTAACAGACACTAAGAAATACATGAAAAGGCACCAGAAGAACAGACATTTTTCGCCGCTTCGCGCACATGTTTAACTATAAATTTACTCATGTCGTTCATTTTAAAGGCGTGGAAGTATATGTTTTTTAACATAAGAACAAGCCAATGGATGTTATAAGAATTTAGTATATTTTTGACCACAGAGCCAACCCTTCAACAATTAAAAATTACTGTTTATTACTTCAAATGCTGAAAACAGCACTTTAAAAAAAAAAAATTTTCATTTGATTAATATAAGTATCAACTCAGCCTGAGAAGCTCTCAATTTGTTTTCATTTCTCCTTTTTTGTAAACAAACATATGTTCCTTTTGTAGATTTCATGTATGTTTTACCATATAATATTTATTCTTATCCTAACATCTATAAATATAAATGTATATTTTATGTATGTATTGGCTATACGAGAATAAACGTTGTCGAGCCAATACATTACACGGATAAATGAGCTCCCAGACTTCAAAGTACTAAATCATTATGTCAGATATTTTCTTTTTAAGAAAAACAGCTGGTTGCAACCAAACCAAATATGTATTAGAAAACAGCTGTTCACAACCAAACCAAATATGTATTTGGAAAACATACAAAATATTTCTACAGAAAATAGCTGTTTACAGCCAAATCAAATATGTACTATAAGAAGCAGCATGTTTAAAAAACAAAACAAAGTATTTCTATTGAACAGCTGAGCTGGGAACTTTAGAAAAGTGGATATTAGGATTAATGCTTAATCCTCTCTTTTGCTAATCTCGAGACTAACATAATCTCGAGATTATGTTAGTCTTGAGATTAATTATTTAGATCAACAAAATTAAATCAAGGAACGACAGATTTGTTTGCTTTCTCACTCATTTATTTATTAGTACCATAGTTAAAATTAGTTAAAAAAGAATCTTTAAAGTATTATTACATATTTGTTTTCACTGATTAATTTACAAAATGGCCGACAGTAAATTCTTTATTTGTTAGAAATTGCGGAGGTTTCTCATCGGATAGAATTTATTTTCAAGGCTGTCATTGGTCAATACAATTCATAATCTATATTCCTGCACTCTCACTGGAGAAAACAATGTATGGATATCCAAAGAGAGATGAGAAAAAGAGTGGATTACAGACTAAAGTTAAAAGTTTCCACAGTGGATATTCGGATTAAGCAGTCGGGATTAAAGGTTATCCGTTCTAAAGTTCCCAGCTCTGTTTACTAAAAACATCAAAAAGGAAAATAGGAAAATAAAAACACATGATTTTTGAAATCTTCCTTTTTTTGAATATTGAATATTAATGAACCGCGAGAAACCAAATTTCCCAATTTATTTTCATACTGTGCTATTTTCAACTTTCTGAAAATGAATGAAAGTTTAAATATTCAAATTTAAATTCATTGAACTATTTAGAAAGTTTAAATAGTTTTATAGGTTGAAGAGACATTTTACATCAGTCCTGAGCTGTGAACTTTTGAATGGTGGAGATCGGGATTAATTTTTCTTAATCTCGAGATTAAATAATGCTTGTTCTCCTCTTATTATTAATCTCCAGATGAATTAACCGTTCGGGATTAAGGACATTCCATTCTAAAGTTTTCAGTCCTGGTTCGTTTAAAGATTGCCATGAGATATTCACAACAAACATCTTTTTAAATTTTTTACCGGTAATAAAAGGGAGTGTTTGCAAAGAATGAAAGGGGAAAAGGGTCTTAGAAAAAAGAGTTTTCAACAATTTTCTTCTTATAAACGCTATTGGCAGAAGTAAAATTGGTAGCAATCCTTAACTTTTCGCGAACACTACCTTTTAAAATCTAAATATGGGTGAAACTGTTTGACACTTTTTGATGAAAATGCTCAAATCCACCTCGCACAAAACTTTCTTTGATACATTTAAAAAAAAAGATTTGATTTTTTTTTTTCATAATTTTCAAACTTATTTAGATTTTTTCTTTTTTGTGTAAATCAAATCACTATTGTAGCCAGAGAAAAGATTCGTCAAAATAAATTATGATAGGTATCAAAATATCCGTCTGGAAACATTGAGCTCAGAAACATAAATTTCGTACCGATCCTTTGAAAATTGAGCAACTAATTGAGCTAGCATGATAACTAGTGCATCTAAGATATATCAGTGTATCAAAAAAATATTTTTTTTAGCCTTTAACAAACCAGTTTTTAGCTTGTAATATTACAGTGTTTATAGCCTTTAACATGACAGTTTTTAAACTATCAAAAAACGGAAATTAAAAAAAATCGACGTTTTCTTTTGTATTATTTCTGCTTTTAAAATTTTTAAATATATTTTCTTTTATAAATGTAACTTATAATTTAATACTGTATACTTATTTGCTTGTGTAAATGTAGTTGATATATTCGATGAAATAGTTTTTCATCCGTAATCTCTTAGGTTAAAATATCAGAAATTTAATAATTCGTAAGCAGCAGTTATTATTGCTATAAACACATGTTTTAAGAAAGGAACTAGATAATAGATGATAAATAATTACTAAATATTTGTAATAATACAGAATGCACAAATGGAGCCTTGGGAAAGTGGTTTGTAAAATAGGTGAAATCATGTGTCTTTCTACAATCTTTATTTCTAACAATCCTGTAAAAGGCAATCTTATTTGAAGCCTTATTTTCTTGCCTATTAAAAATATGATGGACTGTACCAAATATTTTCCTGTCTTGTCAAAACTTGAAATATTTACAAAGTTTTGACAGAGCTAATATTTGAAAACTTATCAGTTCCTGGCCAGAATTTGGAATTATGTGTAGACTAGACACCTAGAGGGTTGGTATTAATGAAACCTGACCTAATTAGAGAAAGAAAACTTTAGAATTGTGGATATTGAGATCAACATGCTTGATCTCCTCTTTTTATTGATTTTAAGATTAATTTAATCTTAAGTTTATATTCTGGAAAGTATATCAAATTCAACCAAAAGAGGGACGGAGAATGCAAAATCCCGTACAGCCAATTAGAACTGGGGAAAAATTAAATTGGTCTCATTGGTTGGAATCTGGTAGGAATTTCCAAAAAGAGAGAAAAAGAGTGGATTAGGCAAGAAATCAAAGTGTCCACATCGGCTATTCAGATTAAGGGATCAGGATTAAGGGATCAGGATTAAGGGTATCCAATTTCACCTCAGGATTCATTGCAGACTTAATCCACAGGTTTTAGAATAAAAGGGATTAAGTTTTAAAATACTTTAAAATAAAGGTTTATCAGAATTCAAAGGTTCGTTAGAATTTTAAAATTCATTTAATTCCGTGGTGACAAGATTTAAATATGTGTTGAAATAGTTTTAATTTACTTTTAAAACTTATCAACATAAACTTAAACTTTGAGTTAATTTCCCAACCTTTTATATAAATCAGGAAAAATGTTAAATTCCGACAGTTTCCAATTTTAAGGGCAAATAATTCCTTATTAGTGGTTTTCACATGTTGCAGGGTTCCCTTTCAACCTGGCTATAAATTAAAGATATCGTAATCCATCAGTTTTGGAATTTATGAAAGGTATGCTGTGCTAAAGGAATTGGGTCTTTGCAACAAACTCTGATTTTCTAATCACTATATCTTTGGAACCGAATGTTGCAGGCCTTAGATATTTCAAACTATGAATTCTGTTAGATCAAATAATCTGAGTTTGAAATATCAAAGGTTTACAACATCGAGTTCTAAAGATATTGAGGTTTAAATATTTGATTTTGTTCCAAAGACTCAATTCCTTTGTCCCAATTTCAATTTAGTTAAAAATCAATTTAAAACACAACACCTCCGCTAATCTTTAGCATAAAGAAAACTAGCCTCCATTTTGGGAATACCAAAGGACGTAGGCCTATGGTTGTTTTAAATAACACACATCTTTTTATGAGCATATTCACCTAACGGATAGGAATCTTTCTACAAAAAGAAATTTATATTATCTACTTTGTTTTAAGGACTAATTTTGAGATTTTATAATGTTTTCTACATCATTAGATACATACATTAGAAGATTTCAGTATTCGAGCCTGCATCTGAGAGCAAACTAGTTTTACTATTTGAGCATCTGAGCATCTGCGAGCAAACTAGTTTTACTATTTGAGCATCTGAGCATCTGCGAGAAAACTAGTTTTACTATTTGAGCATCTGAGCATCTGAGAGAAAACTGGTTTTACTATTTGAGCATCTGAGCATCTGAGAGAAAACTAGTTTTACTATTTGAGCATCTGAGCATCTGAGAGAAAACTAGTTTTACTATTTGAGCATCTGAGCATCTGCGAGAAAACTAGTTTTACTATTTGAGCATCTGAGCATCTGAGAGAAAACTAGTTTTACTATTTGAGCATCTGAGCATCTGAGAGAAAACTAGTTTTACTATTTGAGCATCTGAGCATCTGAGAGAAAACTAACTTTATTATTTGAGAATCTGAGCATCTGAGAGAAAACTGGTTTTACTATTTGAGCCTGAATCTAAGAGAAAACTGGTTTTACTATTTGAGCCTGAATCTAACAGAAAACTGGTTTTACTATTTGAGCCTGCATCTGAGAGAAAACTGGTTTTACTATTTGAGCCTGCATCTGAGAGAAAACTGGTTTAGATTTATTTAAGTTTTGTAAAGTTAAATTAAATACTTAACTTGAAGATTGGGTAATATGTTACAATGTTTGCCTGTCTTCAATGTTTACTTTACTAAAATGTAACTACATTTTTACAAAATGTTTCTTAATCAGGACCATGTTGCTTTTAAATTCAGAATCCAAGTTTTAACAGAATTTTCCGATCCATGTGATCGTCTTCAAAAAGCTAAAAAGTGATTCTAAAGTTACTGTTACAATTTAAAGTTGGTCAAAGAAATGTTAAGGCCTGAATTGACCTGATTAAGTCTACAAAGTATAGGAAAAAAATGTATTTAAAGCATAAAATATCAGATAATGTTTGATACTACTGGTTGGGATAACACCGGAGCTTTCTGACGGACTCTCCGCCTTTCTTCCACCTCATGTGACGAATTAACCTTACTCTTTTGGTTCTTTGTGACGACTAACCTCAATTTCGGCTTTAGCCTGGCAAATCTCATTTCTGCTGCCTTGTGGATTAAAAAGAACTCGGGGTCAACGGTGGCTTGGATTTTCCACGCATTTGAAACATGTTTCTAGGATGGCATCTTTTAACGGACAAAATATCTGAATACACTATACACGAGGTGACTTATCATCCGCCCCACTGCTATTGTCGACTACAGGCATATTTACAAGTTAGACTCTCCATGCTTACATTACTTTTAATCGATTTAAAAAAAAATGTAGTATATTGAAAAAATAATTCTGTCGAATCATTCAGCCAATAATGATGATGGTGAAAAAAAGAATGACTTTTGGCAACAAACTTAAATTTTCTTAACCCTATATCTCCGTAACCTGATGGTGTAAACATTTGATATTTCAAGAATACTTGATCTGACAGAAAACGTAGCTTGACATATCAAAGGTCAGTACCACAAGTCGGTTTGCAGAAATATGAGGATTAATAAATTAGAGTTTGTGGCAAAAAATATTTTGTGATCCTTAAATAAAATTAATTCAATAATAGTATATAAAAAAGATTTATCAGCATTTTATATCAAACAATAATTAACTACGTTTATATTTCAGGGTGTGTGTTGTGATTATAAGTGTCAAAGTTGAAGATATAAATCTTTATAAACCTTCATATTTGTCAAATTAAGATAAAACGTGTTGTCTTAGTTTATTCAATAAGACTATGAAAAACATCTTTTCGAAAAAAAATTGATTCTTTATTACAAACTCTGATTTTCTAATCTCTATATCTTTGCAAACCAATGTCATAGACTCTTCAAACTATAAATTCTGTTTGATCAAATAATTTAAGTTTGAAATATTAAAGGTCTACAACATCAGGTTGAAAAGATAGGGATTGGAAAATCTGAGTTTGTGGCATAGACGCAATTTCTTTTAGAATGATTTTCTACCTTTCTTTTTAAAAATAATAAAAAGGGGTTGATATGGTCATTATACACTTTTACAAACAGAGCCGGGTTCCTGCAGGCTAGAGCATGAATGACAATGAATATTGATTTATGTATTGCAACAATAGAAATTTGCAATTATTGCATTCTTCACAAACCAATCAACGTCAAAACTAAATCATAGTTTTCAGCAAATATTGTTTTCTTCTTTCTGTAAGTTCATTTATGAATGATTAAACTTTTGTAAAGTGTATCTGTACAACATATTTTATATATTTGTATATCGTATATTCTATATTGTTTATTGTACATTGTATATCGTATATTGTATATTGTATATTGTATATTGTATATTGTATATTGTATATTGTATATTGTATATTGTATATTGTATATTGTATATTGTATATTGTATATATATTACATAGTGAATAGTGTATATTGTATATTGTATATTGTATATTGTATATTGTATATTGTATATTGTATATTGTATATTGTATATTGTATATTGTATATTGTATATTGTATATTACATAGTGAATAGTGTATATTGTATATTGTATATTGTATATTGTACATTGTACATTGTATATTGTTTATTGTATATTGTATATTGTGGAGGTCAAATCTTGAATGAATAAATTCAAATTAGGGATTAAACATTTATCCGTAAATTTAAAGTGTCCATATTGGATATCGAGTTCAAGATTAGCGATGCTCCACATAAAAGTTCCAACATCTAGAAAAATCAGAAAAAATCAAGAAAAATCCAGAAAAATCTAGAAAAATCTAGAAAAATCTAGAAAAATCTAGAAAAATCTAGAAAAATCTAGAAAAATCTAGAAAAATCTAAAAAATCTAAAAAATCTAGAAAAATCTATACTGCTTTTCTTAATCAGAGCTCATTCCAGGGAAGTTTGATATGGGTTTGTAGAAATACAGCACATAAAAGAACAAGAGAATCTAGCTAATAGCGATGTGTTTTCAATTAGCTGGCAATATCTATAAACATTCTGTTTTGCCAAAAAGAACGGAGTAATGATAAAGGACGAACGTTAAAGACGCACTAAATTGTGACGCACAATCGTAGTTAAAAAAAATAAAGTAAGTTGTCCCTTCACCCCGGACTAACCAGAGTGAGAAGCATTCGATTACTTTTATTTGAAATTAAACCTGCTTTTGTCTATAATTCAATCATCTTTAAACTTATGGATTTGTTTATTTTATAATTTTTCATTTAAAACGTATATGCCAACAAAAAAGTGTGTGAGAAAAAAGGCTTCACAATTCTTTATAAGGGGTAAAATTGTGATAGAAAATCGCAGCTTTCTGAAATATTGACAAAGCCGTTAAAACCACGTCCCTTGATGATTATTACTCTGTGAGTTGGCAAGTAAAGTTATTTTAGTTTACAACTTTACTATCTAGATTATTCCACTAGATTTACCCGCAAAGTTGACATCTGTTACATCAAACAAAGTCAAAATAAAAATAAAAAAGTCTATTTCTATCAATATTCAAGCAATGCCTGATTCACATCTGTAGCCTGGAGAAATGTATCTGACAAATAATGTGGAAGATATTGTCATTTTTCTAGGTATGAAAGTGTTAATAATTTTACTATCTACATATCCTCAAAGAGTAGATTTATTCAAGACAAACTTTACATAAAATTATGTCAAGTATTCGAGACAAATGTTACATAAAATTATGTTACGTATTCGAGACAAATGTTACATAAAATTATGTCACGTATTCGAGACAAATGTTACATAAAATTAGGTCACGTATTCGAGACAAATGTTACATAGAATTAGGTCACGTATTCGAGACAAATGTTATTTAGAATTAGGTCACGTATTCGAGACAAATGTTACATAGAATTAGGTTACGTATTCGAGACAAATGTTACATAGAATTAGGTCACGTATTCGAGACAAACGTTATATAGAATTAGGTCACGTATTCGAGACAAATGTTACATAGAATTAGGTTACGTAATTGAGATAAACGTTAAAAAAGAATTAGGTCACGTATTCGAGACAAACGTTACATAGAATTAGGTTACAAATTTGAGACAAACGTTACATAGAATTAGGTCACATAAAACGAAATTTTTGTTTGAAAAATCGTTCAAAAAGTTCTAAGGAAGAAAGGGTGTAGGGTGGTTACCTAGGGTGTTTACAAAGGAAATTACAAAGTAATTAATGGACTTGATTTTTATAGAGATGGCAACATTACTCCTTACACCAGAGTAACAAGGGGGATCATAACAAATAGCAGGAAATATAGATCTTAAGATTTTCAAAATAAATGCCTACTGTAAACTTTCTTATAAAAACCATATTTAACTAATTGATTGTAGTGGCATATCAACAGCTGAACAGGAAAAGTGAATAAAATTGAATGAAATGAAATGTTTGAAAAGGATTTCAAATTTGAATATTTGTTGCGCCAACATATCAAAATCTTTGAATTGAACTTTGCAGATCTCTCGTCTCCTGAATCTTATATTTTCAAAATCTTGAATATTGGATTAATTTCATCTCAAAATATCCATATTTTACCTACAGTACTCAATTTGAATGCATAATGCATATACCGTTCAAGGATTAGATTTAATCAATTTAAACTTAAATATATCAAACTGTACAGTGAGAAAGGCAAAACTGTACTGTTTAAGTGCTAGGTATATGGTCACAGTTAAAATTTAAGATTAAAAAGAAACAATGATAAAAAATGTAATGTGAAATGAAATTTTAGAAAAATTCTATTTCAGTTCTTAAAAAATTCTGCAGACACAAAAACAGCATCTGTTTTTCAATAAAACCCCTTTGCACAAATTGAATCTATCAAAAATTTTAGTAACGCAACCAATGTAATGTCAATTAAATTAGCCTAATTAGAATATATTTATCGAAAGAGAAAAAAGGGCTACAACCTGATTTGCTGTAAAAAATGTTGATTTATAACATAAAAAATGTTGACTTTATAAAGTCAAAACTATTTACATTACAGTACACAAATACGCTGGTATGGTTTGAATGGTTTGAGAGCTTTGTCTCCAGGAAACATCGACCAATCAAGAGCCAGAGTCCTCTCTTGTCCAATGAGAGATTGCCAAAGTAAGAAACAGCTGTTTTTAATTGATGAAGTATCTTAAATCCTCTTTTAATTTTAAAAAATGTCTTCTTTGATTCTTTTTTGATGGTAAAGGTACTGA
Source organism: Eurytemora carolleeae (assembly GCF_000591075.1). Taxonomy (NCBI): domain Eukaryota; kingdom Metazoa; phylum Arthropoda; class Copepoda; order Calanoida; family Temoridae; genus Eurytemora; species Eurytemora carolleeae. The sequence continues at coordinate 34,877 of NW_019397493.1, read as the reverse complement.
CAGATAATAGTCCTCTATGAAGAGGGTGTTTCAAAATATCTACTTCTATCTACATTTCGATGATTCGCCTTTCTGAAGATTATAGCGCACTTACTTTTATCATACACACACAAAAGTGCTTAACAAGGATAAATATATATAAAATATAAGATGATCAAATACTTTAATTTCAAAACATAAAGCATGTAATTGCCTCCAGTTCAAAGTTTCCATCATAAACATCATGACAAGGCGTTGTAAGATTAGCACTATATCAAACAATGGTTTCAATCTCTGTCCATTTTCTTTTTCAATAATGGATTGGATGATTTTTATTGAAATTGATCAGAAAATTCTCAACTGAGATTTTTATTTTCAAAACTTCTAAATGTTAAATCTTTTTCATTTAATTCTTTGTTCAGTACCTTTGCCTTATTCATATAGTCTTTTTAATTTAGTCAAATGACGCTTTGCATTACCCATACTAGTGAATGCTCCCTTTTAATTTGATCATAAGAGTGTATAGTCCCTTTACTGATAAAGCAATAAGTGCACTGGCCGATTATTGTATGATGTGAGCTGAGAATAAACTATTGGTAAAGTTTCCTATCATGTATTCTGAAGGAAAACCAAACTTCAGACCTATAGAATTGGTAAACTTCACCCCTGTACAACTTATAGTTCATAACTTTATATTTTATCAATAATCAGATATCAACAATTCTAGACATGTTTCTCCATGTTTTAGCAAACCAATTGCAAAACCAGTTTTCAGATACATTAATTTTTTAACTTTTAAACGTAGATAATAATTTTTTTTTGAAAAGTTGCTGCATCAAAGTAGTTATTACATCATCAACTTACTCTGAACTGGCAGAGTGTAAAAGAAGTAAAACTGGGGTATTTCTAAAAGGGGGGGGGGAGGGCACAGCTTTGAAAATGATGTATTAATTATCAAGACCAGACTGCATGTAAGTTCACTGACTGCGCAAAGTGAGTGCAGACAGTATTTTATAATCAAAAATAATTATCTTTTATTTATTTATTATCTTGCCACGCAATGTTGATGTTTAAAACCTATAACTGAGCCTAGCATTTAAGAAAAATCCCTGACTGACCCTTTATCTTGCTCATTTGTAGCATATAAAACAGATGAAATAGGTAAAATTGCACTTATTCTTGTAAAGACTTTTTTGAATAGAATTGATTTCAAGTGATCATTTATTTATTCATGATCTAGATACAGGGTGTCCCACATAACATGACAGTTGGTAAATAGTTCTGAATGTCGTCTTCCATACACTGTATTAGATATTAAAGGCTTTTTTCAGTTTATTTCGTTTAAAAATTCTTTTGCTTAAATATATTTTACTTTGAAGTTAATTTTACTATAATGACTCCTAAATAATTTTTTTATTATTGTCTCTGGTATTGAACAACTTAACAAATTATGGAAAAAGACATTCTAAACTATAATTTACCAACTGACATGTTTCCTGGGACACCCTGTATCATTCTTCTCTCAGCTAAAAACTATCTCATCTGAGAGTTCATTTTATAAGTCACTTTCGAAAATATAATATAAAAATATGGAAGAAAAATATCAGCATATTAAGATGAAGGTTATTGTTACTAATATTGGGTTTACAAGGTAGTTGATGTTGAATTCTGTAAATTATGTTCATTGTCTTTGTTGCATAAAATCCACACGTCACTTTTATGGACTGTGAAAAAATTTCAAGATATTATTTTAGCTTGAAATTAACTCTTAAATCCCTTCCAAGACATTATGAAACTTTAACAGCGTAAAACTGTTTTGGATTGTAAAGAGAAAACGACATTTTTGTTTTTAACTTTGGGCCACCGAAAAAGTGCGTAGAAATTGCGTAGATTTTCTGATGCGCAATCTTTAATTAGCTTTGGCAATCTCAACCTTTTCATGGTTTAGCTGAGTCATGTTAATTAATAAGAAACTTGTCTCATTTAATAAAAAAAAGTTTATAAGCATAATTTAGATTAAGACTTTTATAGAATATTTACTAGAACACTCAGCAGTATTTTAGGATTGAATATAGATGTATAGATGATTCCAGCTGCAATCGGTTACTATAAAATCTGCTTTTATATATAATTAATTTTTTAGCAAATTTGGTATTTTTATTTTCATATTTTTTCAAACTACAGTTTTTAGGCAACTATAGTAATTGATAGATACCTGTTTTTAATGCAGATAATCATATAATGTTCTTCTTTTCTGACCCCTTATTCACTTTATTTACCTATGCTGCCTTATCTATCACCCCCTGAAAGGATAATATGCATTTGGAGCACAGCTGATAAAGTAATTATGTATGTCCCTTCTGGATGGACATACATAATTATACAGACCATGGTCTAGAATCAACTGTATCAATATCATATTTCTGACAACAAAATCTTTTTTAAACCTGTAATCAACATTGGTGATGAATGATGTTGCTTGGTGATGATTTTCTAGTCCTAACCTCTTTTGCCATGGATTATTTGATAGAAAGGAACTGATAACTGAAAGGTCATACATACAATACTGGTTTGCAAGAATATTTTAGAACTAAATGAGCCTTTAATTATGTTAATTGAGAATGTTTTAAACCAACCGTTATGACGGGTCACTAGCACTTCAAATTAAGTCTTGCAGTTACTAAAGATTTCTTTTAACATTTGCTGAAAAAAACAAAGTTTCGATTACTCTTAAAAATAATAATATATAAATACAATTAATTTCAAGTATTCAAAAACAGTCTGCTTTTTGAATTTTATCAAAAATATTCAAAAAATAGAATTAATATCGTTATTTAAACTGTAGGACTATGGGTTCATAGTGTTTAAAGGGAACAGTCCTATTCAGCAACTAATATCATTATTCAGATTATAGGATTAGAGGTTCCTAGTGTGTAGAGAGAACAGTCCTATTCAGCAACTAATATCATTATTCAGATTAGAGAATATTTATGCGCACTGGGGAGATCACACTTTATCAAGTATGCTGGAATTAATTAGTTTAAAAGATAAAATATTTTGGTTTTATAATTTCAAATTTTTTACATTTTGTACAGGTTTTTCCTATTTATTAAATTATTGGATTTTTCCTGATACTCAAATATTGATTTTTGCAAATATTGGTTATTGTAAAAATTTATTTTTTATCTACCATGGCCTGTTCAATGCTCTGTGTGTGTCAAATATCTTGTAGAAAAATTCAAAATCTGTTGTCAATATTACCAAGTTTTAATATAAAAGAGAAAAATAAAAAGAGAAAACTAAATGCAATTGGTCTGACTGATTAAATAATTCTCGCCATTTTTTTTTGTTTTCAATAAGATGAAGAGTTGTTTTTGAATTCAAGGAATATATTGAGGATATTCTATTGAAACCATTGAATTCACATCCGGCATAGAAAGTAATGTTTATCTATTGAATTTATTTTCGAATTTAAATTTAAATTCTTTCATTTTACACCCCAAGGGATTAGATTTCCAAAGAGTTTCAAAAATTGTATGAAAGTTTATTTGCGGCGCTTTTTGTGATTTTTTGTGCTTAAAATTTTTGCTCAAATTCCGTTTCTTTTATAGAGTTAATTTCTATTCCCCCCAAAAAAGAGAGTTTTACCGGATGCAAATAATATTACGCCTAAAGCTGAAGACATGCATTAGTGGTCAGAAACATCTTTCATATGATTTCTCTTTTTTAAAAATATTTTAAAACTCATTTATCTAACATATATAATTTATCTAACAGTTATTTTCAATAAACGTTAAAAAGACCCAGCTTATCATCAGGATGAGTGAAATTCATACTAAGCCTGGGTTCTTGCCGATGCGGAGGAATAACTCTCAATCCAGGTCCGATCCTCGCACTGATCTCGCGAAGTGTGGCGTGCAAGGTTCTGACGGAGACGAGATTTACAATATTTTGTTCGTTGCACTTAAAAACTGGTTTTGTTTAAATTAGAGTTTCCAGCGAACGAAATGTTTTGCGAAAAAATATGAAAAAAATCGAAAATTTTCAGTCACATTTCGTTAACTTATTCGCGAAATTTCTCATTTTTTGCGAAAATAAATGAAGCAAAAACGAAGGGAAAATTTGCGAAAATGCGAAAATTTTGTGAAAACCATGAGTTTTATAACTACGAAAATTAATTGCTCTAAAGAACTTTTGGAATTCTCTGCTCTGATAGCTCAATATTTAAAGAATAGCTATCTTTTCAAGTTTTCGATTTATTTTGGTTCTTCCCGTAGTTAGATTTTATTTTGTGTTTTAAGAAGAAAGATTTTAACAGTCCACTGGTTCGCCCCAAGGGCTGATCTCCTTCCTTCCACCAAATCCAGTTTATATCTCAAATATAAGGACAGAGAACGCAGTTCAGCCGTATTCACCACATCCTGTGGCCTGATATTGAGCAATTTAATTGCCTGTGTTCTTGTCTTCTCTTAATAAAATATCTTTCACATTCGTCAAATATACTTTGTGTCCGCGGCAGGGGATTGGCAGGTTCTGGAATCCTTCAAACTTGTAGAGGAGTTGACCTTTGTCAACCACAAAGTACTGAGGTGTATGAATACCCTGTACTTCCCTCACTTTCCTAAACGTGCAGGCTGTCTCCGAAGAATTCCAGGTATAAGTATGCAACTAGCTGCAGGACCATGCAGATTACAACTCAATATTTTAGAGAAAGACATTGTTAGAACTTTATCCTGCTTCTTCTGGAAAATCCAGTTCCCAGTGTTCCTTACTACTGTAGGTAAACAGGGACGACATTTTCTCTTGTGTGTTCTGGGTGCTCTTGGTGTAAGGGAATGGTAAAACCTCCGTCCTCCTCCTGAATCTGATGATCATGTTGTTGACGTTGCTCTTGATACTGTAGGTTCTGTGATTTCTAGTTCTCTGATTTGTTCTTTTTCTGGTTCAGCCTCTGTTCTTTGTTCCGGTTCAGCCTTTATTTCTTGTTCCGATTCATGAGAGGCTGTTGAGGCTGCTGAGGTTAACTGATCCTCTGATATTGAGTCATCCTGCAACTAGGGTTTGAATATTGAATGTTTACGATAATTATTTTAATTATACAATATTCTTACTATTAAAGGTTTATAGGGGGATATGCGGGCTATTAAACAGCACTAAAACAACGTGTTTACTTCTAAAATAAATTGACAGTTTGGTTGCAAAGATTTATAAATCACGAAACCTGACTACTACACGAGAAGATGTTTACAATGCTGCCGGAGGTAGAAAATGTTTGGTTTGGCCACTGGAGAAAATCTTAGTCAAAGACGACCTTACAGCGAAGTAAGCTTAAATGTTTTGGTTAACAATTCTATTCTGTTTAATATATTAGGCTCTGAATTCTGGTGTCTTTATTAGAAAATCTGATATATTCTAAATTTATTGAAAACTCTTATATATTCTAATATATTTAATTAAATATATTGGAAACCCAGATATATTTTAAATATATTAGAAACTATATAATAAAACAAAACATTCGTATACATGTATGTTGCGTATAGCCGGACAAACGGCTGGACCAAAATTTTTTGTTGACACTCATGGGTGGCCAGGGGGTGTTATAGAGTAAAAAAAAAATTCGATCATTTTTTTTTCTCAATTTTTTCTTTTTTTTCCACGGGCAACACCGGGCCCTTCAGCTAGTTCTAAATATATTTGATGAAATATATTGGAACTAATTTTGCATTAATTTCCCAGACAAAAGCAAATTCAATTCAACTATTATTAAAAAGGGACTGTCAGCATATTTGAAGTGACACTCTATGCAAATATTTCCATCGGTACCCTTGAAACTGGATACCGTTGGATCAGGACACACTTAGGCTGTTTAAAGGGTGGGAGAGATAAATCACGGCTATGATGAATTTACATTAGAAAATTATTCTTTAATATTTTAAATATGTGTAATACTTTTTTTCAATTTCGTAAAGAAAACTGTTTATGTGCGAAAGGAATGAAGTCTTTGCCACAAATCTGATTTTCTAATCGTCATATCTTTGCATCCCAATATCGTAGACCAGCTATGAATACTGTTAGATGGAATAATACAAGTTTTTGGAATTAACAAGGTTTGCACCGTTAGGTTAACAAAATGTAGGGATTAGAAAATTAGAAAAGTTTGTGGCGATTTAACAGTTCGTTAGACAACGAATTTTCTCTTGTTTTCAGGATTTTTTTCCTACTTTTTTTGTGATGAAAGATAAGGATTTAATAAAACATTCAAACTTACGCCTTTGTAAAATAAATATCAAAAGTTAAAAATATTTTATTATATTTTATTGAAAATGTAGAATAAAAGGTTTTATTTAAAGATATGACACCAATTTTAAGGAAATTATTCAATAATTTGACATCAGTCGACACTCACCATGTTAAGATAGTCGACATGACAAAAATGACATGTGTCGATAGAATAGAATAGAAATTTTACAACTTCAAGATTAATTTTAGTTCATTGGTAAAACCTTAACAGTTATCATTTAAAAAAACTAATGTCTGTAAGGAAAAGAATATCCAATCTGTAAGGAAAAGAATATCCAATCTGCACGGAAAAGGATATCCAATCTGTAAGGAAAAGAATATCCAAGCTGTAAGGAAAAGAATATCCAAGCTGTAAGGAAAATAATATCCAACCTGCAAGGAAAAGAAAATCCAAACTGTAAGAAAAAGAATTTCCAAGCTGTAAGGAAAAGAATATCCAAGCTTGAAGGAAAAGAATATCCAATCTGTAAGGAAAACAATTTTCAAGCTGTAAGGAAAAGAATCTTCAGGCTGTAAGAAAAAGAATATCCAAGCTGTAAGAAAAAGAATTTCCAAGCTGTAAGGAAAAGAATATCCAAGCTGTAAGGAAAATAATATCCAACCTGCAAGGAAAAGAATATCCAAGCTGTAAGGAAAAGAATATCCAAGCTGTAAGGAAAAGAATATTCAATCTGTAAGGAAAATAATTTTCAAGTTATAAGGAAAAGAATCTCCAGGCTGTAAGAAAAAGAATATCCAAGCTGTAAGAACAAGAATATCCAAGCTGTAAGGAAAAGAATATCCAAGCTGTAAGGAAAAGAATATCCAAGCTGTAAGGAAAAGAATATCCAAGCTGTAAGGAAAAGAATATCCAAGCTGTAAGGAAAATAATATCCAACCTGCAAGGAAAAGAATATCCAAGCTGTAAGAAAAAGAATATCCAGGCTGTAAGGAAAAGAATATTCAAGCTGTAAAGAAAATAATATCCAACCTGCAAGGAAAAGAATATCCAAGCTGTAAGGAAAAGAATATCCAAGCTGTAAGGAAAAGAATATCCAATCTGTAAGGAAAATAATTTTCAAGCTGTAAGATAAAGAAAATCAAAGCTGCAAAAAGAAGAAAGTCAAAGCTACAAGAGGAAGAATATTCAAGCTCGAGAAAAAGAATATCCAACCCAGAGAAAGTATTGAAACCAACCCAGAGAAAGTATTTAAACCAACCCAGAGAAAGTATTTAAACCCACCCTGAGAAAATATTTAAACCAACCCGGAGATGCATTTAAACCAACCCTGAGACACTACTAAAACCTAAAAAAAATGTCCGGAAACCAGGATTCAGGTTTGAGCAGGAACCAGATTAAGAAAACATAGAAAATATGGAACTTGAGCCAAGATGAAAAAAAGAGAAGAAGGAAAAAAAGAGGGGAAGACAGGAAAACAGAAGAAGAAAATATAAAGCAGGAAGAGAGGAAACGAGAAGATGAAAGGATAAAGCAGGAAGAAAAGAAAAGAGGAGAAGAAAGGATAAAGGAGGAAGAAAAGAAAAAAGAAGATGAAAGGATAAAGCAGGAAGAAAAGAAAAGAGAAGAAGAAAGGATAAAGCAGGAAGAAAAGAAATGAGCAGAAGAAAGGATAAAGCAGGAAGACTTGAAAAAAGAAGAAGAAAGGAGAAGAGAGGAAGAGACAAACAGAAGAAAAAGAGATTGGACGGATAAAGAAAATGAAGATTGTGATAATGCCTGGGGAAGCATATAATTTATCTTGTCCCACAAATCAAACAGTTGATTGATCAATAAATCATTAGTTCATAAATCCATGAAATATATCAGTCATAACCATTTCAAATCCTATAGCCCTTATAATTACATTAAATCTGAAAACACTAAAACTTACAATATTAACATTAAATTTACAAACACTTAAACTTACAATAATTATGTAAAATTTACAAACACTAAAACTTACAATAATTGCATTAAATTTACTAACACTTAAACTTACAATAATTACATTAAATTTAAAAACACTTAAACTTACAATAATTACATTAAATTTACAAACACTTAAACTTACAATAATTACATTAAATTTAAGAGAAGCCTTTTTATGATTGTAAGTAAAATATCAATGACAATGGAAAAGTTTATCTAATTGATACATAATTCCCCACAAATATGATTATTATGCTCGCCCTAACAACTCAGTTCAACTCAGTTAATAGAAATATGTGACCAATGTGTGAGATCAGTTCAATAACTTCATTTTTGTTTTTAAAATAAAGAGAAATCAAGACTGGGAATAATATGATAAGATAAAGTGAAATCAAGACTGGGACGGATATGATAAGATAAAGTGAAATCAAGACTGGGACGAATATGATAAGATAAAGAGAAATCAAGACTGGGACGGATATGATAAGATAAAGAGAAATCAAGACTGGGACGGATATGATAAGATAAAGAGAAATCAAAACTGGGACGGATATGATAAAAACAATATTTTTAAAAACAGAAAGTAAGTTTTCAAAGAATTTTGAAATGTTAAACATTTTGTTCTGAAAGGTTTCGTTATGTTTTATATAAAGAACACAATATTATGTGCAAGAGCTTCTTCTAACAGTATAACATCTTGTGAATAGTAAATTTTTCATCGAATACACCATCTAAATTCTGAACAGTTTTTTAGTGATATTACAAATAGAAACTAATTACAATGAAGCCCTCATACAAGTAATATTAAACGAAAGAATTTAAAGTGCATGATCTAAATTAAATTTTGCATCATGTCTCAAGTACTGAGTAGGTGTAGGCGTAGGTAGATACTTTAAATTATTTACATTTTTTAGTTACAAAAACAAGGTAATGTAAACCAAAATTATGACAGAATAAATAATGTGTAACATATTTTTCCAATATTTTAAAACACTTTTTTAAAATTATTTTTTTAAAAACCATTTTTAATCTAAGGTTTGGACGGACTGTTATTTAGGATTCAGAGGGTACTAAGTGTTGTAGCTGAGGCCGGAACTCAATCTAGAATATTCCGCTAATTGTCGACACAGAAATTCTGTCTTTTTTAGGATTTATTTTCTCATTTATAATATCTTTGTTTATGGTTTCTTTAGAAACCATTAACATGACATCTAGGAACTGACATGGTTTAGAGAACAGTCCTATCACATCTAGGATCTTACATGAATTATTCTTTCTGAGAAAAAACTAGTTTCTTTGATAAACGTTATCTTGCTATTTCTCTTCCATTGAAAGATTGATGCCCAGAACATTTATTTTCAATAATTATGATTAAAAATCATTTAATGCTATATCCTTGTACATTTTTTTATCACAAAAAGTGTTTTAAATGTTTTGTGTATCATGCCTGATATTCATTTTTACAATTTTATTTATTTACTTGAAACGTAAAACTTTGACTTAGGTTGCAAAAGTAGCAACAAAATAGCGTGAAACTTATCAATTAATGATATTTACAAAAATGAAAATTACATTCTAAATCTGATACTAGGAAAAAGGTTTAATTTCTAAATTGTATCCTTCATGTTTTCCCCGGTTCTTCTTTTTGTTTGTTAGACCCAGATAAAATATTTAAGTCTGCTGTTTTTGTAAATCCTCTCAAGTCCTCTCTTGAAAACGCTTTTGTAATTGATAAATATTTATCATTAAAGATGCTGCACACCCCGTAATCTTTTGCTATCTTAACAAGACGCTTCTTGTAATTTCTGTATTTTTTTAACAATTGTATTTACAGATTTAAAAACTGGTTATTTTCAATTCTGACTAAGGACTATCATGTGACAGAAACAATAGAGCAAATTGTCAGAATTAATCAATTTTCAAGATAGAAAAACTACCATGTTTTCCGCATTAATTGATCAGATAAAAAAGTTTTCACTTTTTGCTTCCAATTTCTTTCTTCACTGTTCATTGATGAATTCTATAATCCTAATATCCTAACATGCAGTGTAATAATCTATCGTTGTGTTTGACTTTTCTATCAAAAATGACCGAGGTACAAATATGCGCTTAACTCACTTGGTTTATTCTTACTTGCCGGACATATCAGAGTGTACCAAGTATTATATTATGTATTATAGCCAATGCTTAAAATTGTTTTGAAAAAAAATGACGAATTCAATTTCTTGCTCGTGTTTGCTTTTGTTCAAAAATCCTGATTTAAAATGAGCCCTCCTTAAAAACAGTTAATACGATTTTCAATTTCTCAAACATTGTTCTGCAAATCTAAGCTTAAAAGATTAGATTTGACAATTATTAAACTGTTTGTTTTTCGATAGATTTTCTATAAAAAATTGTTTGCAAGGAATGCATCTAATTTTAATAACTCTATGAAATAAAAATATATTTTAAATTGTTTAATACTAGAGCTAATAGACAATTCTGTTGGATTCATTAGGAATCAGCAAAGTTAGCGTTTTTGAAATTATTGAAAAATTCCGTTAAAGTTCCGCTCAGTTATTAAACATTTTACTGAATGGAAAATACCGTTTATTTAAAAATAAAATAAAATGAACTTTACACATTTGAATAATTTAAAGACAGAGTTAAACAATCCTTTACAAATCATGTTATTAAGTGGGGCATATTTCTCATTGTTTTGAGATGTTCTTGCCAAGCAATTCCTGTCTGCAGAATTGCATGCAATCTACAAAATTACTTTACTTTCTGACAGTTGCCTTATTGACTTCAGAGAGAAATGACCTATCTTATATGGGTCTCAGCCTTGTCCCAGCCTTACAGCTGGGAGAGCATTGTGTTTAGTTACGCATCTAGTATACCCCAGGGGAAGCAAGAACTATACATAGATTAAAACTTTCCTTTCTGGTTTTGTGTTATCTCAAACTGGGTTCTCTGGAGATTTAAAGGGAGTGTTTACGAAAAATGAAAGGAGGTATAGGCTTAATTCGATAAAAAGCGCTTTTGATCGCTTCTAATCTTACTTCTATCTGTTGCTTCTATAGGGAGAAAATTGTTAAAAACGACTAATACGGAAGAACGTAGTATCCATACAAATTCAGGAAGATGCAACATACGACTTAGACCGTAAAAAAATCTATTTAATTTCAAACAAATCATTCAGATACTACACCCTATGGTCATCGATTATCTTTGGCCACATTTGTATATAGTTGATTTTTCATAATATGTTTTAATTGTTATGATCTGAGAGTTACTTTATTTACATTTATTCCTGTTTCCAGGATTTTTGGTAATGAAGACGACATTTTCATATTTTCCAGGAATGTTCGAAAACAAGTTGGAAGCTAAATGTTATTTTAAAAAATAAAATCAAAGGAGCTAATCCTCAAGGGCTTACATAAGAATTAAGTTATACAATACTCATAGATGATATTACATCAACAAATCTTAATGTAAATATTGACAATTTTTTTTATACTTTTAATGTCAAAGAAATGTTAAAGTTAACAGTCTTTCACTGCGTATTCATTTTTCTTTATAAACTTCAAAATAACATGTAATAAACGTTTCTTGGAACAATGTTTAACTAAATTTTAGAAGTTAGTTCATTGAATTTTATCAAATCTAATTCAATTCAATATTAAAATAATTCAGTTTATTTAATTTTATTTAAATTTTAATCTTGTTATATGTTTGTTTTAAGTTCTAAAATAATTTTGTCAATTTTAAATCATCAACTAATCAACTAGTGCAAAAAATGTTTGCACTTTGCACTCTGTCTCGTTAACACATATTTGCAAATCAACTTTCTAAATAAAAATTTTTTTTTTACATTTTGCCTCCCTGTTCAGTGAATCTTTTATCATGGTAATTTTTTGACATTTCTGTTATTAGATTCCTTATGAACTCTGCAGTCAGCTGTATGTAATTTGTCATATTCAGCAGCATGTGTTTTAAGTATTCATTCTCTATTTGGGCCGAAGGGGGAAGGGGGGGGGGGGGGCACCTCTTCTACCCCTAATTCCTTTTTTCTTCTTTTTCTATTTTATTAATTTTCCGACTTTCAGGCTTATTGGCTCTTGGTAATGTTGAATTCTGGAACACTTTCCATAGAAAGCCCCTATTTTTCCCCGATTTTTAAAGTGTTTACCACACATGTGGAATTTTTTTAAAGGTTACCCATTGGAGTTGCACCGCATGTACATAAATGGGGAGTTGCCTCTTTTGTACTTCATAATACGGGCTCCTCTACAGCAATCTGTTCCTCAAAGCCTTTAGACTATAAACTGGTATCATTGTGCATGGTGCACAACGTTCTACTTTTTATTTTTTCATTTTCTTGTTTCTTGAAAGAGAGAGGTAGAAGAGAAGCATAAGCATAAATCTTAAACTCTGCACTATTATTTTCTTTTTTTCCTAGTAGGGTGAACTGCCATATTTTATTCCACATAAGGTTCCGCTTAGCCACGTGAAACTAGGAGCGCTGTACAACTGGACATGACTTTCCTCAGACTAAATGGCAACCGAACTAACTAACAGAATTAATTTCTACATTCTATGCCTAAAAGTTTTAGAGCAGAAGTATTTTGTAATTAAAGAAATATTCTGGGTTTTAAAAGCCATTTAAACATATTTTGATGGATTTAAAGCTCAAATATGTAAAAGGTTTAAGTTTGAGGGCTATAAAACTCGTTAAAAGGAACAATTTGAGGGCTCATTTGGACTTTTTTTATTTCAGAACTATAAAGCTCAAAATCAAAGTCTTTTGACAAATTCTTGAGTTTGGGGCTCATCATCTTAAAGACGTGTTAAGTTTGAATGTTATAAAGTCTGTATAAAAGGTTGATTTAAAGGGCTAGAAAACTTGCATGGAAGGTTTAGTTTGTGGGTTATAAAGCTTATATGGCAGGTTTAGTTTGAGGGCTATAAAGCTAATATAGACGGTTCAGTTTAAGGGCTATAAAGCTCACATAGAAGGTTTAGGTTGTGGGCTTTAAATCTCACATTGAAGGTTTAGTTTGAAGTATAGAAGTTTTATTAATTTTATACACACTTTATCCTTTATTTCTTTTCACACACACTTTATCCTTTATTTGTTTCATACACACTTTATCCTTTATTCATTTTCATACAAACTTTATCCTTTATTTATTTTCATATAAACTTGATCCTTTATTCATTTTCTTACAAACTTTTAATAATTTTCATTACAGACTTTATCCTTTATTCATTTGCATACAAACTTTGCAATATATTTAATTTTATACAACTTTTTCCTTTATTCATTTTCATGCAAACTTTATTCTTCATTAATTTTCATACAAACTTTATCCTTTATTCCTTTTCATTAAAAATTTATCCTTTATTCATTTTCATACAAATTGTATCCATCATTATTTTCATATATATATTCATCATATATTTATAACAAGCTATATTCTTTATCAATTTTCATACTAACCTTATCCTTTATTCATTTTCAAAAGATGAAGACTATTTCAATTTGGTCTCTCAACCCTCCTATTTATTGTGGAACTCTGTACACCCAAATTAAAATCAATGTTTATGGTATAATGATCAAGTCAAAAATGAATTGCTTTGTTTTGATTAATTTAAGTTTATCACATATATTAGAAAACATAATTCTCAGAATTTCTATTAAATCCCAGCATGAAATACAACTTTTTTAATAAAAAGTAGCAAAACAGTAGGAGCGATCAAAGTTTAAAACAGTGTGGAACACTCAGGTTTATCCCATGGAGTGGAGGCCATTGGAGGCAACAGATTTCTGCTGGAGGGATTAAATATTTTTATTCAATGGAAATTACTCTGTCAGAGGAATTAAAAAAATTACTTACACATTATCCACATGTATCTAAATATTGAAATTCAGATCAGGACTAATTGCATTTCATATTTGAATAAATGAAAATAGGTTCATTCATCACAATTTGCATTATTAGAATTCTCCTAAACAATTTACAGAAACATTCAAAATATTTGATTGTAAACTTTCTTGCAAAATATTGAAGAATGTCAGATTAAAAATAATTAAATTCTAAAAACAAATATTATTTTTTCTAAATTCTGATAAGAGAAAATATAATGGTTGACATTTTTTTCGGAAAAATTTTCAAATCATAAATTTTTTTTCAGAGATAAATTTTTAATCTGAACTTTTCCAGAAAAAAATAATGATCAAAATTATTATCTTTAAGAAATCTTAGAGATTGTTTAGTTGCCAGAAAATTCTGGAGGATATTTCACAGGTAAAAATATTTGAAACAATTCATCTTTTAACCCCTAAAGAGTGAATTTTTTATGACTTTATGCAACCTACCAGTGCGAGGGGGGGGGGGGCGGGGTAACAAACCAAGCCTCCTATAAGGCATTTGATGTTTGTTGTAGCCAACCAAACTCTTGTAACTGTACTCGTTTATACTTTAAATTAAAGAGATTAATACGGATAAGAAAATGCAAAATGCATGAATGGGGTAGAAGAAAAACCTTGCTGAGTTGTTAAACTGTCTGTCTGTCAAGAAATTCAATAATAATAATTTTGGTTTTTAATCATATCCTTCAAATATGAGATATCAAATCACAGGATCACCATAAACTGTTTACACTTTACAGGGAATGATTAACAAATCTGAAAATGGAAAATAAAAAATATGCAGAATAAGACTTTAGTTTCCAGTGAAATGCAAAAATCATTAGTTACAGCAAAATCCTAAACTTTATTCATTGAAACATTTTCTAACACTTACTTTTTTATGATAATGTAAGACAAAATTTGTAAAAAGCCCCATTTTCTTTGTCCTTTCCTCTTCTTTTACATTAAATATTTGATTTGTGACATGGACTACAGTAATCATATCAGATATAATTGAATAAAATCAGTAATTTGAGATCTGGTCACTTTTTTATCTGTCATATCTTTATATTATTATCATTTTTAAATATTTTAAAATATTTTTTTCATTTTATAAGAAAACAGTGTATACACTCAATGCAGATTTAAAAGTTGTATATCTTTACTTTTGTAAATTTCTCTATCAACATTTGTCGGAAATTGTGATTTTTTAACAGTGCCTTATATCGGGCTTGGGTTATGATACACCCCCCCCCCTCATTTGCAGTAATAGGCACTATTAAATAAAAAAAATTCACTCTTCATGGTTAATTTTATAAAACCTTAGAACTAAAGGCACTGCTTTTCAAAACAGAGGGAAGTTATTTTTTTTAAATTCAACTAAAGGTCACATGAATAGTAAAATCGTAATTTTAAACATTTGAAATATTAATGAACAGGTAAACATTGTACATTAAACAAATCCCTTTGATTAAAGTTTTGTCCTACTGGTTAGGAATTCACAAATTCTAAGTTTTCCCTAAAATTTAGAAACACATTTCCTGTAAATCATCAAATCATTTTACATATTCTATTCTTGGATCAAATAATGTAAAAAATGAAAAAACACAGAGACAAATGTATGATGAATGATATAAGTTTAGTATTTTTGAAATGTTGACACTTAAATAAAAATATAAAAGTTGAAGTGGGGTTTAAGGGTAAAGAGTGAAAATCCATTATGCTTTTCTATAGTTCATACCAAATAGGTTTTCAAGTACAATAGATGGCAAAAGAAAAATCGATCAACTGCGCACAACGTCATATGTGTCAAATGAAAAAAGAAAAACGACATGTCCTCTAATTAGTTGGTATGATTTCAAAGATTCGGTGGAGATAAATGTCGTCTTTGTAGGAATACGTAAAAAATATTTACAACTCAAAATTAGATAGAGTATTTTTACTGTCGTTTGGTGGCTTAATTTTTTTTCACTGTATATCTATGTAAACTAAATAGTCTAAATAGTCCAGGCCCCAGCCCTCTAAGTAGCATTAAAGTGAATATTTCTAGGGTTATTATAGGTTTACTGTTCAATTTCTAAAGCCAGCTAATTTTTAAAAAAATTTAGACTTCTAACTTTTTGAAACACTCATGCATTATATGAATTTTACAAAAAATCATTTAGATTACCTTGTTTTAAAAGTGAGGAAGTTTTGGTGGGTTAAACAATGACTGAATTATACACATTATATCATCATACACAACAACAACAAAAAACAATAATAAAAATACAAAAATATTTTTAACTATTTATTAAAATTGTTTTAAATTTCGTATCATGTGATGACCTTGTTTGTTTACTAAAACATTTAGATGCCTTATTCTTTGGTATTTTACAAAAATGTTGATAATGGAGATCTTGGTTCTTTTACAGTTATTGATGGGATTACAGAGGATAAGAGAAATTTCTTGCGGGGTAGATTTCTGAAAAGTTTCGAAAAAGTGCTCAAATTTGGCTTAAAATCAAATTTGGCAAAATGAAGAGCACACACTCAGCTATATCTGATTTCATTAGTGTCGTCAATTTTCAAAGAATTCGGCCACAATACCTGCTTCTTTTTGTTCTTTGGAAATTTAAATCTGGATGTCCGAAGGGGTGGAAGGCATCCAGGCACAAAACTAGTTCTTCGCCTGCCTCCTAAATGAAAAAATATAATTAAAGAAGACCAAAAAATATCATTTAATCCATAATAATGTAATGTTGACTTAGTATATGTTCATAGTATACCATTAAAGTACCCCCCCCCCCCCACCTTGATGGATTTAAAATTAAAAAGAAAATATGTCGTTTTTTATCAAAACAAATCACACAGACATCCATATTGCGAAATTTAAATATAATATACATGTTATCTCACAAAACACTTTGCAGATCCAAAATTTTGATTGCAACAGATAACTTAAAGAAGTGATTGTAATATAAAAAGAATGCCTGGAACAAACTGAAATATCGGGAATTCTAATGTTAACATGATTGTGAACATTTAATCAAAATTGTTGCCTCACCCAATATCCCTACTCCAAATTTTTTTTGGGACACCCTGTTTATAATATATATATCTACATAGACTTTCCATTCATAATTAAAGCACTTTTAAAATTTTATATATTTCTTATGTGTTCCCAAAAATAGTAAAATACGACATTTGAGAAAAAAATTAAATATCCATAGAAGACGACATTTCATTAGAAAATTACCGTTTCTTGTTGCCTGTATTTCCCCTGGATCTGGGGGTTTATCCACGATTAGATCATTCCAGAGCACTTCTCCAAAGATATCATTAAACATTTCTGAAATATGTTTTAACGTTATACTTTCCAATTACAATGTTAAAGGGTTATGTACAATATCTGTTTCAACCCCGTTATTTAGTCAATAGAACTTTAAATGAAAAAGTGTAAAACCAGAAATACAGAACATATAATATTGCACTAATTTCACTAAAAGATAAGCACTTTAGTTTTACATGACCACTTTTATTTATAGTTTTGTCAGACAGAAAATTTGAGTTGACACTTGTGACGTTTAAACAGCTGTACTGAAAGTGTACGCATTATGTGTTGCCGTTCTGTTGTGCTTGACAACCTATTTGGTTCATACAAAGTTTTATGGTTCAAAAAAATAAACTAGAAGAACTTATTTAGCCATAAACAAACTTGTAAAATTTAAATATTGATGTCTAACAATATTTATTTATTACATTTACAATTTTTATATAGCTAGGCCTGAATTTTAGAATATATGTGTATACATAAAACAAGGGAAATGCAGGGTTTCTTTTCAATCTAAAAATCAGCAAATATTTAAAATCTGAAAAGTTTTAATGAAATCATTTAATTAACTGGCTTCGCAATGTTTGCACTACTTCAAAGTTTTAATCTTTATTTACAATAGAAGTAAGAAAATAAGAAGAATTAACAAAAATAAAAAAGGATAGAATTAATAAAAATAAAATAGGAAAGAAAATGAGAAGTATTAACAAAAATAAATTAATGATAATTAATGATAAGTAATAAAAATGAGAATTCATGGTAATGATTTCTAGATTGTCTTTATAAGAATTTTTTTATTTATACTTCTACAAGGAAAGCTTAAATCTGTAGAATTTTTTTGTGAGCTTGTGTGCTGATGTATAAAGATTGCACATTATTATATTGTTGTAAAATGAGAAAATTCCAATATGCAAACAAAATACAGTTGTCCCACTTTACTGTTCATATTGCTGAAATATTGCATACACATTATTTACAATTGTGCAGAATATATAACAGTTTTTAAACACTTTTATAAAATAAACTCAAGCAGACGTAAATTTATCATGATTTTTGAAACTAGGTCTAACAATGCAATCTCCAAGTTGTCCCTTAATGCTCATGTTTATTGCATGGGACACCCTGTACATTTGCCTGGATCAAACATTTTTCAGAAAAAAAATGTAATTGTAGAATGCTGGTCATTTACATATGTATTAAATTTATTTTTATTTATTTCTATACATTTCTATTTATTTCTATTAATTTCTATTCATTTGTATTATCTATATATATTACTTTTCTTGCCTGTTTGTTTGTTTGTATCAAAGAAAATTCAAATCAGTTCATTTTTATTTATGCTATTAGTTTCTATTCATTTCAAGCATATACTTTTCTTGTCTGTTTGTTTGTATCAAATAAACGTCAAAACAGTTAAATCGAGGGGGCCCAACTTTGTTTAGTATTGTTCACTGTTCATTTAAACATTGCAAAAATAACCTGAATGCATGTTTCGCGACCAGTTGGTCTTGATCTATTTATGAGTAGACCGTGGATGATTTCCTCTAGTTTCTGTGATGCCCCTGGATCTGAATATGTGTACACCACACATATTCAGATCCAGGAATCCGGCACCACAACTAGTTTTACTTGTAAATACAAGGGAACTCATGGGGTCCACCAAGGATGTAATGCAAGGAAAGTTATTTCAGAAGTGTACGCATCTTTTGCATCTTTTGTACTGCAGTGTACTGTCTCTGGGCGGTAATGTAAACACAAGACGGATGTACAGCCTGACATGGGATCCATCTTTCTCATAAAAAAATCAATAAAATATTCTGGTCATAGGAAACTATTATGTGAATTATCAAAATTATCAAATTTAATGCTTTTATCCTCCTCGGATACTAAATGAACACTGATGCATCTATTCTTGTTTACAAATTTTGCCCAAAGAGAACTGGTTTCAATATGTACGCAGAGTATACACGACGCAATTAACTTTCCTTGCATTACACCCTTGGGGCCCACTATAGTTTCAGTAGAAGTAAATATTTCCATTTACTGATAGCGCCGATTAAAGGATTCATATCTCTAATTGGATAATGAGAATGATAGAAAGATATATGTTACCGCCATACTATTTCTATTGGTTCAGAATAGACAACAAAACACATGACTGAACCCTGATTTGATCAGGCGCTAATGGACTCGGCATACAGGAGTGGGGGACTGTACACAATTTCTCAGTGTTAGCTTAGTGTCGGTTCAAGAAACATATATCTGTGAATTTATCCTTTATTATTACTTTGATGCTTAAATGCTCAGTAATTTAAACTGATTTTATTTTCAGAGAAAACATTTTGTGACCAGATAAATAGATTCCATAATTGGTCATGTTGAGGTGTTTGTTTTGTTCTCGGGTTTGGTATAAATTTTATATTGTACAGGGTAGACCAAATCACTTGTAATTCTTTTTTTTTAGTCTTAATTATACTATGAAGGACGGAGCTTACCTTGAAGTTACACATACAAAATTTTAGAAGTGTTCTTATTGTTTTACACCAAGATATTTAAAGATTGTATACATAGTTCATTTTTAAATTTGTTTTTTATTATTCTACGAGGTTCTTTTTTGTAGATTGAACCAATCAAACTAACCATGCTTGTCTTTACTCGGAGAGATTGAATAGAGTAAAAAGTAGTTAGGGATACAGTCTGCTCAGCAAGAACTAGATTTTGTAGGGATATAGATAGTTCATTGAACAGTAGGGCGGTCAGTGTGATCGTTTTATAATGCAGAAAACCAAATTGAACCTGAATTTTTCTTTTAACATGTCTTACTAAATTCCATTCCATTAATTTGATTTTTTAGTTTTGAAAGGTTTGCAATAAAACAGGACAAAGGGAGCATATTGTTACTGGAGCATGATAAGCCTTTTTCATTTATTTTTGCATATTTAGCGTTCATGGACGACCCATTTTGATCGTGTTTTTTTCCATTGTTCCAAACAAATTTACTTAGTTTGTTCTTAAAACCAGAGTTACTTTCCATCTATTTTGTTTCTTTTCTCATTGAATGATTGTTTAGTAAAATCATTCATTCAATAAAGCTGTTTTTTTCCAAAGTTTATTCAATAAAATTGTACGTTCAGTAAAAGAAGATTGTTTTTTTTAAATGTTTGTTCCAAAAAATCATTCATTAATTAAAACTCTATTGCTTTTTCAAAATCTTTTTTTAAAATTTGTTTGTTCAGTAAAAAAAGACCAAACAGATGGGAGTCACCCATTGTTAGTTTTAAATTGGTGTAACACATTTTTTTGCATTTATCCTGTTAAAATAAAAACCCATTAAAATTCTTTTTTTTTATTAAAGAAATTTTTTCTTTTAACCTTTTAAAAATGAAAAACTTTTTTATTTGTTTTTTGTTTTAATTTTTAAAGTGGTCTTAGATTTGTTGAAAACAATTTGCCTGATAGTATTTTGTACAAAGAATTAAATTAAACCAACATTATGTTCTGTAATCAATCTGTTTAAAAAAAACTATCTCCAACTTTCAAAGCGCAAAACAATAGTTTAGAATTTTGTATTCCAGAATATTGATCTCCACATGCTATGTTTGAATGTGTCACTATTAAAGGGAGTGTTCGCGAAAAATGAAAGGGGGTATAGGCTTAATGCAATAAAAAAAGCGCTTTTGATCGCTACTAATCTTACTTCTATCTGTTGTGTCTATAAGGTGAAAATTGTTAAAGATGTCTCATACCGAATAACATGGCATCCATACAAATTGAGAAAATTTCAACATACGACTTAGACTGTAAAAAAATCAATTTAATTTCAAACAAATCATTCAGATATTACAACCAATAGTTATCGATTATCTTTCGCCACATTTGTATGTAGTTGTAAGCTAAATATTATTTAAAAAAACAAAATCAAAACTAGTATAAAATATTAAATATATACAAATGTGGCGAAAGATAATTGATGACTATAGGTTGTAATATCTGAATGATTTGTTTGATATTAATTTGATTTTGTTACGGTCTAAGTCGTATGTTTCAACTTCCTCAATTTGTATGGGACCTACGCTCTTCGGTATGAGACGTCTTTATCAATTTTCTCCTTATAGACGCAACAGATAGAAGTAAGATTAGTAGCGATCAAAAGCGCTTTTTTATCGCATTAAGCCTATACCCCCTTTCATTTTTCGTGAACACTCCCTTTAAATTTGAGGATCAAAGCTTGCTCCCTTCATTTTAGTTATCCCTAAATATTAAGAATAAATCCCTAAGATGGGGTATGGAGATCAATACTTGATCCCAAGGTTAAAACACAAAAGATGTAACTTTTGTTGTATTTTCCTTCAAACTAACTATAGACTTTAACAGTTTCATATGTCACACAGACTGCAAGGGGAGGAAGAGAACTGGTGTAGATTCTACAACACTGTCTTTCCGCCCCACAAGTCCAAACTTTCTCAGAAGTATTTCTGGTTTAAAAAAAGAGGCAGTTCAGTGTGGAATTATAAAATAGCCCAGTAGGAGGTTAAAATGTTCTAAAAGATCCAACGAGGTTATAGTATATAGAGTGAGGATGTACGCTAATCCTTTACTTATTACAGGCCTTGTACTCCACTTTTAAAGGTCAATCTGTATATTACAGTAGTACGTGAAAAATTTTTTACAATGATGAAAACTTAAAGGGACTGTAAACATTTAATTTTAATTGATCTTTTCCGTTTATAGAGAGCCGTGCACAATACACAACGGTACCTGTAAAAGCTATGTTTGATCAGGAATTCATAATTTTCTCTTTGAAAATAGATTGTTATAACTGGTTTCTCTACAAAGTGACTTGCGGAGTTTCTGCACTTGAAACAATGAGTATATGGTCAGAATTAAACACCCTTTGATCTAAACAAATGCCTATATCTTTCTATATTGATCATTACTGGTTTAAAGAGTATCTTTGTGAATTGGTCATGCCCCTTTGTTCCATAATTTTTTTTTCAAATTGCCGATTGCATTTAACTAGGGTTAACCACTGCTCTTTTACAAGATGCAATATGACATTTTCATAAAGAGACGGACTAAAACAATCTTTAACAGAGCAATACTTCATTGTTTACAAACAATTCTGAGTAAACTAAGTAAACTTTACAAACACTTGTATGTACTGAAAGATTAAACCGTAAAGTCTTTATATCCAATATTAGTAAAATGTCTTAAGTGTACACTAAAGCTAAATAGAGACCCAGGTAGTCAACTATCATCCCCCCCTGAAAAGATCAGATAAATGTTGTGTTCCACTTTTAAAACATTACTAGCGAAAGATCGATTTATTGAACATATTGTTACAATAAGAGATAAGAGAGTTACAGAGATCAATTAAAACTAATGATAAGCGATTGCGATATTATCACAGAAAAGGTATATAGTATATAACCACTAACCAGCACTGACAAGGACGCACTGCCTAAGTGGCTCAAAAGGGATTTACTAACCGGCTATACAGCTGCATTGATATAATCATATTAGTGTATATTTCTGATTAATAAATCAATCGACCTGTAGAGTTTTTGGTCATTGAATATGTTGTGCACATTATTGTCTGCACAAAACTCTCCACTGCACAGTGGTTCCAGAGCCCAAAACTTAAGACAGGGTATCGATATGAAAACCAGTTTTGAAACCCGGGTTTCACGAATGGGGTTAGGCAGTTTTGTGAATATCAGTATTTTTGTAATGAAATATTATTTTTTTTCCGTTTGTTTACATTCTCCATTTTATTCGAATTTGTCAAATCAAAATCTACACAAATGTTAAGAACCCAAAAAGGAAACTCGGGAGTTTCGATCAACGATACTCTTTTAAATTTCGGACTCAGTGGTTCCAGGGAGGGAGTATGGCTAAAAACAAATATTTTCTTTCTCAGCCCATTGTGCATTTTCACATAAACTTGCGGCATTGAGCATTGAGTCCACTGACTGTTAAGTGGATATTTTCCACAGCAGGTTCTATTGTGTACAAGTACTGTACTCGACCAATCAGCAGACATTATTCAGGGATATTTAAGGATCCTTTGGATATGAAATACAAAATCTTCAAAAATAGACTAAATTCATAAATTTTATGGTCATCTTGAAAATTGAGGTATTTCTTTAAAAGTTGTAAAACTTGACCCCTGAATGGATGTTATATGCAACGAGTGGCTGTTATATGGCAGAAAAAAAACCTTTAATGAAACTGTAGTATTTTGTGACGGTACACTATTGGCCTGCTTAGCCCATCAGGTAGAGCATATGATCAGTCTGGTTAGTCTGTGGTTACAATACATCAAGGTTTACTTTGTTAAGCTAATGACCGGCCAATCCCCCCTCTCTGTTGACAGTGCTTCATTGTGAACTTGGGCAAGTTTTTTGTGTACAGAAAAATAAACACTCCCTTGCAGTGTACATTTTGCTATATTGAATTTTTTTCTGGAACTAGATATTGATCATACTTCCAATTGTTTAGAATAAAACATCGTTCATTTCTGCCCCTAATATCAATTAATCAACATTTGGGATAGTATTGGATGGAATTATATGGAGTCTGAGTTGGCTTGCTGTATAATCTGTGGGAAAACTTTAATATGGAATATTTCTTTAGAAATTCAGAGTTCCTGGAAATCATCCAAACTTCTTCTAAAATAGAACATACCAAATATTTAAAATATCTTTCAAGTTTCAAAAATATTCATGCAAGGATGGACAATTATCGTTTACACTGTTATGTCATGGCTTATAGATTTGTACACACTAAACACTTGGGGGTTGTTTACATTCATAATTTGAAATTTTTTGGTTTGGAATAATAATGGACATACGAAAAAGATGGTGTATCCCCTGTACATCCCCTGTACAACACTTCTGACCTATATGTACATCTGCTACAAGGGGGGGGNAAATGTAAAATGTAGTCCTACTAGACAAAATATTGAAATAAATGTGGTAGGCAACCTGTACCCGTTTGACATCTGACCCACAGATGACGTCAGAAAATGGATTTGCGGCATGCACTTACCCCTATGCCTTCTGACCCTCACCCATTGGACTTCCAGCAAAATTTCTTAATTTGTTTTTGTTAATTATAGAAGAATGCAGCATTAATTTAAATGTATAACGACGTCATGGTATCTATCATTTAATATATTTCTTCTTAATGATATTTTTTGTTTGTAACAGTAGCACATGCACCCGCTGAAATCAGCAATAGTTTAAAAATTCAGATCAAACAACATTTTAATGTAGAGTATTTGTGGCATTGCACTATTTACATTACTTACACATATGTCTTTCAACCCACATTTGTATTCACAAGATTTTTAAATAAAAAGTTAATGTTTTGCATAGTCCGAAAAATGCTAAAAATGAAAAAGTAACCATTATCGCTGTCAGTTGCCTGACTACTTCCGAGCAGAGCAGACCTATCCTATGTGGGTCCCACAATTTCAGCTAGAGAAGTGCTGAGTTTAGTTGAGCATCTTGTGTCCTACAGGGGAAGCAAGAATTGTACATAGATCAAAAAATAACTTTGAATTCCACTTGGTGCACTGAAAGAAGGAGTTTAACACCTCGTGGGTATCACTAGCCATGCCAAAGATACCTGTTTTTTACTCAACCAGATAAGAGGACTGGACTGCTATGGAAGATTTCTCTCAAGAGAGCTTTCAGGGCTCACAACTCCCCATTTTGCATTAGGGGTGCAGTTATGGGTTTTCCTTAAAATGCCCCTTAACTTGGAAAGAGTATAATAAAGAAGGGCAACAGGGAGCAATCCCCTATACCCTTCCTACTACAAACCTTATCTCTATCCTACCTGCTCCATAACTCGATGTCAAAAGAACTATTTGGAAAGGCCTTAAAGCGTAAAAACAAGAAACAAGAAGCAAGAAGAAAAAAGAAAATTTAACAGAAAAAAGTGGAAGAGAAATCTCTTGACATTAGAGAAGTGGGCTTAGAAGACGTCCCCCCCCCNCCTCCAAGAAAATATCATGGAAAGTGTGTAGAAAAGTGGCTGATGCAATCAGCATGTGTTAACAAAATAGAAAGCCTAAAACTTTATTTTCATTCTATTTTTGCAACAGATACTGTTGGTAACAGGGTTACCCACAAAGAATGAGACTCTTAAAATAGGACGCAACCTAAATTCCACCTTAAATATATCAAGTATAACTTTCATTCAGTCGTCTCTGAAGTCTTATCCTTTACTGGTAACCCTATTTGCTCCTAGTAATATAGAGTTTCTATTTTTAGTAATTAATAGTCATTAATTAGAAATAGCTATTTTTCCCTATGTTTTGAGAATTTAGAATACTTTGAAAATTATTCTCTTAATTCCCCTTGAAAATCGAAGACTTGACGAATATAGCTTTAACTAGAAAATAGGATACAAACATATAAAAACTATTTTTAGAGGATATATCAGCAATTCAACGTACAGATATGATTTGAGGTTGGATATAATTTCTTAGAACTAGAAAAGAAAGAAAAACGGAAGTGAAAGAGCTCTGGAAGAAACTATATCCAACCTATAGGTGCTTACTCACATAAAAAAGTACTGAGATAGTAGATTCAAAGTTTTGAAAAATAACGGTATACTATTGGAAAAAATTTTCTAGACTGGAAACTAAAAATGAATTTAACATGAGAAATGATTTTCAGCTGCTGTCTAATCTATTTCCGGTTCTGTCATGCTTAAGGTTTGGATCAAGCGAAAGTCGTCTTAGATTCTTGGAGTGCTTTAATAGTAAAGAAAATCTGAGAAAATAAAAACTACAGTATATAATTCCTATTTTGTCTGGACAATCTGACCTTGGATATGATTTATCAGAGACATAACATGTTGCAATAGATAAAGATGAACAATTAATATTTTTTCTCTTCATTTGTCGCATTAATTAATTTTTGTTTTAGTACCAGAGACAGTACCAGAAACAGCACCAGACACAGTACCAGAGATAATATTAGAGACAGTAGCAGAGTCAGTAATATCAGAGACAGTATCAGAGACAGTACCAAAGATAGTATAAAATACAGTACCAGATACAGTACTAGAAACAGTACTAGAGACAGCACCAGAGACAGTTCCAGAGACAGTACCAGATACAGTACTAGAAACAGTACTAGAGACAGCACCAGAGACAGTTCCAGAGACAGTACCAGAAAAAGTACCAGAGACAATACCAGAGACTTTACCAGAGACAGAACCAGCTCAGGTTCCAAATGTCTATTTATATTAACAAATGTCTATTTCCATAGACATTTTGTTATTTTGAATATTGAGCAGCAATAAAATTCACTACTATGATTGACGTCGGCTGTCTGAAATCTGGATCAACACTAAACTAACTAGAGATAAATATGTCCTGTCTTAATCCACGCTAAACTATATAACTAGTGATAAACATGTCCTGTTTGAATCCACGCTAAACTTTATAACTAGTGATAAACATGTCCTGTTTGAATCCTCGCCAAACTTACAGGATATTTTCATGGCCTGTGACGTGAAACAAGGGAGGGCTTACAGAACATTGTAAACCTAAGGAACCAAGGTTTGAATGTGAAGGTATGGTTGAGACACATGAATATATAAAATAACGAGAAAAACAACATTATGTATGGAAAATAAGAATAACATGTTTTGTCTCATTACCACTGTAAACTTCTCTATTTTTCTCAGATATGATTGCTGGAAACATGATTGCTGGAAGCGCCGTACTAAGAATTCAACGTTAGTTAAACAAATCCTCATTGCATAAGAATTTAAAATGGAAATACTAAAGACAAAATATTAAAGCAAATGTAAAATGTAGTCCTACTAGACAAAATATTGAAATAAATGTAAAATGTAGTCCTACTAGACAAAGTATTGAAATAAATGTAAAATGTAGTCCTACTAGACAAAATATTGAAATAAATGTAAAATGTAGTCCCTCTAGACAAAGTATTGAAATAAATGTAAAATGTAGTCCTATTAGACAATATATACTTTAAAAAATGTTAAATGTTGGCAAACTGGAAAATATATTAAAAAAATTTTAAAAGTTAGTCCTCTACTAGAGAATCATTAAGATACATGAACAATGTTTATAAATGTTTCAACAGGACATTTTTATTCTTTATCGGAGAAACTTCTAATGACCTTTAAGCGTAAGTTTAAGTGATCCTCCATGAAAAAGGGACAATGCTTGATTTTCAACAGTTCCCTTTAAACCTTTCACTGTTCATCAAGTAGAGAGAGGTCTGTGTGTAAATGTGGTAACTATCTGTTGAATCCTTATGAACATAAGATGTATCAACATTGCGTCTCCGGTAGGTCATTTAACTATTTCCACTTTCCATTTTCCAACAAGTAAAGTTTTATTTTCTGCCACTTCTAGAAAGTAATAATTAGTAGCATTGCTTAAATACATGTGTTATGTTTGTAACATTTATAAATCACAAACCGTCTCTGATTTAAATTATTTTTAAATGAAGTTTGAAATGTATTTAGTGGAAGATTTAAAAAAATTTTACTATTTAAATTAAAACTTTAAACAACTTCTTTTGAACTTAGAATCTAGTGTAATATTATAATTCGCCAAATCTACATTTTTGTAAATTTGTGTGGAATTTTGTAAATATTCGCGAGACACAAACAAACAGATAGACATCCAAACGGAGATGAATACTTTATTTATAGATGTAGTAATCTCTGTTGATATGTTTGTTTGTTTGTATGTCCAATCATAACTCAGGAAACCCCTTGACCGATATTTCTTAAATTTAATTGGGGGAACCTCGGGAATGTTAAGCTTAGCTTGGATTTTTAAGGTGAGTGGGTTGATTTTCAAAGAGAAGGTTCACTTACCAGGCAAAACTGGGTTTTCAAGTTAATTAGAAAATTAATGAACTGAGTTTTCCCACAAAGTCTGGTGTTTTAATACATATATTTCTGCAACCCGATAAGATAGACCTTAGATATTTCAAACTATGCATTCTGTCTGATCAAATATTCTAACTTTAAAATATTAAAGGTTTCTACTATCAATTTAAAAAGTTATAGTAGTTAGAAAATTTGAGTTTGTGGCAAAAACTCAACTCCTTTAGAAGGTAACTCTTCACAAAACTTTATTTAATCTGTTAAAGAAAGGGATTACAAAATGGCACCATTTTAATATTAACTGCTGCCTTCATTAGATCTATAAAAATCGTCCTCGTAAGAAATTTTGCCACAAAAACAAATTTTCTTAATTTTCTTGCAACCGGATGATAAAAACCTTTGATATTTTAATCTTTGATTGATTCCTTTGTGTCCTTCAGTTAAAACTGAGAACAGTCCCATTGAAATTGCGTATGCTGTTGAGATGGGTTAAATATTCAAGGTTTTCTATTTCAATTCAAAAATAATGTTTGAAATATTCAAACTAGTTTCGAATCCACAATTTAATTCAGAAAAAATTCCCATTTTAACATTTTTCTTAATTACTTCTGTAATAATTATAATATAAAAAATTGTATTACCTTTTTTTAGTGAATGAAAGAATAAAAGGATTATGGCAATTTTAGTTTTTGTCAATGACTCAAACCATAAAGAGAAGAAGAGGTGGGTGGGAACCTTTTTTAGTGTATAATCTTATATTATGCAGCTAGCTGGAGTTATATTATTATTCATTGCCTATTGTGTTAACATCTTTTTTTAAATGTCACCAGGCCTAGATCCCTGAAACATTACAGCCGATTTGGTCCTGCAGGTTTGCCGGCAATAACGAAAAAATATATGTATGAGTGAAGTTTTTCATAGTCGTGATAAAAATGAACTTTGATTGCATTGAACCCCTGATTTGAGAAAAGGGAAGAGTTTACAAAGAGGTTGATTAGGTTCGGAACAAAGGAATAAATGCATGGTTCGTTTACCCAGCACCCCTCCCCCCCTCATTCATTCTCACATCATCTAAACACCAGGTAGAGAATATAGTTGAAGAGAAAAATAAGAGTTTCTCGGTTCCTTCAACCCTGAAAACATGTTCATAGTTCAAATAAATGTGTTTAAATTAGACCAGGCTTCTTTCCTTGATATTTATGTAAGATTAGATTAATCTGCAGATTAGTAAAAAGAGAAGAACCAGAATGGATCTCTAAAACCACAATTCTAAAGTTCGATTAAAATCAGTTGAAAAGCAAACTCTCAGTCCAACGAAGAGACTTGAGTCTTATTTAAGTCTCAATCACAGTTTAAAGTCAGGGGACATTTTTTAGAATTATTTAAATCGCGGCCTTAGTTCTCAAAGTCTTTCAACTAAACCCAGGCCTAACCTAAACCTTGTACTTGTACTTTCTCATTTTTCTGAATTATGAAGAAAAGCACATTTAATTATTTAAGATATGACATTAAACATTAACATGCATTGCTATTTTTCTTTCATCATAAAATATTCATTAGTTCTAGAGGCTTCTGCTAGAATGAGATTACGAATTCATTAATAGTGGAAATCTCTCACAATTTTAGGGTTTCCAACGAAAGCAAAGTTTTTGCAACAAACTCAAATTTTCTTATACTCTTTATCATTGCAATCTGAGGGTGTGGCTCACTTTGATTATTTGATCACTCAGAATTTATGTGCAGTTTAAGGTCTACGACATCGGGTTGGAAAGATATAGGGATTAGAAAATTAGAGTTTTTGGCAAAAACTCAAGAATTATTAGAATATAATATTAAAAATATTTGTTGAAGTGCATACAATTCTCTATCTTTATGTCTTTATCTGACCCACGTCGTATTTACCAGTATACGATCCTAACAGGCCCCCTCACATCTCATTATCTAATGGGGGTGCTAGCGGGTCAGGCTACTCATTTTTTTTAAGGTCACTTAGAGGACAAATGAGTCCCTTTGTTATAAATAAATAAATGTCTGTATGCATGTAGCATAGTTGTTCACCAAAGACCAGAACAGACTCAGAGAAAATTTTTTGCGCAATATTTTTTTCTTGCTTAATTTGCGCAAATTAATTAGAAACTAATTTTGCTATTTGCTCGGAATTCCGCACTGGAAACTCTACTTGGTATTAAACCAAGCCACGGGGAATGGATTCCCCATCTATATATATATATAATTTGCTTGTCTGGGTGTTTGGGTGTCTGTCTTGATGTTTGTATCAAATAAACGTCAAAACGGCTAAACTAATCGGGCCTAAATTTCGTGTGGGACCTCACATGATCCCAGAATTAAAAATGAGATTTTTTCATTAAATTTAGAAAACCCACGAATTGTTTTTATAAATCCGGTATTTTTTGTTTGTTTTTGGTTTACAATTTATACAAAGAGAAAAAATTCACAATTGAAATAGAAGATGGGCGCGAAGCGCCCTAAAAGCCTAATATATTTATAAAGCATAACAGCGAAACACATCAGAGATACTATGAATACTTTATTGATTTAAATAGTTAAGGACTAAACATAAATTGTGTTCTTTAACATTTTTATTATTTTGACTTTTCTAAACTTTAAAAAGCGTTTGTAGAATTCTTCCCATTTCTGATAATTATCACGTAGAAAATTAGCTTTTAATCCATCTTTTCAGTGCACAAATTTCTCTTTAAGACACATTCTTTACATATTTTGTATTCCCTTTTCTTTCAGAAAACAATTTTTAATTAAAAAGTGATTTCTTCTTAAAAAAAACTTTGGATATTTAGATTTTGCAGTATCACAGTTTTCTAAAAACTATTTGATTACAAATATTTCTCAAAAGAATCTGTGAGAGGCATCTCTGATAAACTTATCAAAACATTTCTCAGATAATTTCTAAAAAGTATCTCTGAAAAAAGTCTGAAAAGTATCTCTGAAAAGTATTTCTGAAAAGTATCTCTAAAAAAAGTCTGAAAAGTATCTCTGAAAAAAAAAGTCTGAAGAGTATCTCTGAATGAAAAGAATCTCTGAAAAGTATCTCTGAAAATTATCTTTTAAAAATATCCCCAAAAAGTATCTGTGAAAAGTATCCCTCAAAGGTTAACCTGAAAAATATCTCTGAAAAATACCTTCAAAAGTATTTCAGAAAAGTATCTCTGAAAAGTATCTCTAAAAAGTATTTCTGAAAATATCTCTGAAAAGTATCTCTGAAAAGTATTTCTGAAAAGTATGTCTGAAAAGTATCTCTGAAAAGTATCTCTGAAAAATATCTCTGAAAAGTATTTCCGGTTTCAATTGAGTGCCGGCTTAAATCTTGAAACAACAAATATGATTTTAAGTGGAACCATCCATAATTGAGCCGTGGCTTAAATTCGGCCTCAGGAAACCATGGATGTAGGATTAAGTTCTATGTCGTCTCTGAAGTCTAATTCCTTGTGAGAAACTTTGTATTTTTCCACAGGGTATCTACAAAGTGGATTTGGTATTTTTTGGCTGCTTTAACTATCCTTGAAATAAATTCCTCTTTGATTGCAAACTAATTTTAAATATCAGCATATCTTGCACAAATTTTTAACAACTAAATAAGTTTATTCCAAAATTTGGTGTTGTATTTTTATAAAGTATGAAAATACGTTGGAATGCAGTACAAAAAAGAAATGGATAAAAAGTAGAACTCCTTAGAATTTTCTACCTCTATCAAAGATAAAGTTGCTACATTTTTGGTGACCCCAACGTGATATTTTTGTCTAAGATCAACTCTCACTGACGTACCCAAAATTGGTTCGGACTGAGTCCCTGCAATCTTCATAGCAAATTACCATTGTAAGGTTTTCGAAGATTCAACTCCTATTATTTCTTTTCAGCTGTAGCAATGGCAGAAAACCCTACTTTTCTGGATCCGCTCCCTCTGACAACATTCTCCTTGAAGCTGCCGACTTTTTAGATTGATTCCCCTGAAGTCTGGTTTATTCAAGCCAAAGCTCAATTCGAGAACAAACAAATTACAACCTCCCGAACTAAGTTCATGCACTGTTGTTGTCGGATAGGAACGAGATTCTGACGATGAACAGATAGACAACGGAATAACCCTCAAATCAAAATCAATAATGCAGAAAACTCTTTATTTCCTAAAAAAATGAAATGTATAATGATAAATAATTATTACAATGGTTTACGAATTTTATTATGAAAAGATTCTTACGATCTAATTGGGGATGAGAAGGTTAAACTGTCGCCCAGCTAACATTTGATCTCCGCCGTGATTTGGTCTCCGCCATGTCGTATGTGCGATAGCGGAGAGGTTTCTATACCTCCATAGTATGTACTCCATGTCCCCTCCATAGTAAGTGCTATGGTGAAGAAATTACTACACCTACATAGTATATACTCCAGATTTCCGCTATATCTCCTCTTTCGTAGGTGTGATGGCGAAGTAATTATGTACCACCATAGTATATACTCCATATATATCTCCGCCGTAGATACTCTGTCGAAGGTGCAAGGGCGGAGTAATTACGTACTCCATAGTATATACTCCATATTTCTGATATATCTCCTCTATCGTAGGTGCTATGGCGAAGTAATTACGTACCACCATTACGAAAGTCACTAATTCTTTATATGAAATATTCTTTGCTTAACTTTTGAAATGGGTTCACAATTAATAAACGTGTTTAGACTCCGTTGTCGGAGAACAAAGAGAATTGTTTGGTTTGGTGTCTCTGAGAGGTGATTTTAGGTTAAAGACAACATTATATGGATGGAAACTCTAGGTTTAGTAGGTTTTGCAGGTTTAGGAAACTCTAGGTTTTGTAGGTTTAGGAAGCTCTAGGTTTTGCAGGTTTAAAGACGACATTACATGGATAGGTGGGGGGGTCTTATAGTTAATGGTTGACAACTGTGTAGCTGCGTTGCCTCAAGATGTTGCCTGTCGTCTCCTGGATTTAGTTAAAGCTCCCCCCGATGATTCTTATGAGGCTCTACGACGACGGTTAATTCAAATGTATTCTTTAAGTGATTTTCAGCATTATCAAGCTCTTCAGAGTTTTCCTGTCCTCTCAGACCAGCGTCCCTCAGAGTTAATGGATAAGATGCTCATACTGTTCCCTGAGGAGGAAAAACCTGGATTTTACTTTGAGGGATTATTTATGGACAGACTCCCAGCAAACATCAGATCTCACCTACTCACTGAGTCAATCAGCAATCCTCAAAGAATGGCCCTGCAAGCAGACGAATTGTGGACTATTCCTGAAAAACCCGCTGATGTTTACTTATAACTATAGTCTCTTATGAGAGTTTCCAAGACGTAAATGCTCTACAACACAAAGTTTCTTCTAGAGGATGCAAGACAACACCTACAGCATCGTCAAACCCTTCACATGGTTCTTCTGAGTGTTGTTACCACTGTCGCTGGGTGATGAGGCAACTCAGTGTAGATCTCCCTGTTCTTTTTCAGGAAACTAGTAAATGGCGGGATTATCTGAACACAATTCCGGCCTATTCGATGTCAAGTAACTTGATTTTTCTGAGAAATTCGATTTTTCTTCAAAGTTCCTTTTTTAGACACTGGGGCATCTGTATCCATGTTCCCTCACCGGCCTCGTTCTCCATCATCCCCTGGTGTAGGAGTGCAACTCAGAACCGCCAGTGGTTCCCCTATGAATACCTTTGGAACCCGCCATATAGCTCTCCAGTTTGGGGTCTAGACCGTTTGATTTGAGTTTTCTGTTGGCAGATGTCTCTGTACCTATCCTGGGCTCCAATTTTTTCTGACACTTTCATCTCCTGGTGGACGTAGCCGGCTCCCATCTCCTGGGCGCAACAACTTTGTAGCCTATCCCTGCTGTATCTTTGTCTTCATCCAACAACAAATCTCATCTCTATGCAGCACTGATTTTAACAACACAAGAATTTCACGATTTACTGGCAGAATATCCTGATGTTGTGTCTGCAAAAGGTTTCAGTTCTTCTAAGCCTAAGCACTGAGTTCTCCACAATGTTCCTACTGTCCCTGGTCCTCCTGTGTTTGCGAATACTCGTCGTCTTGATGCTGAGAAATTGGAGTCAGCTAGGAAAGAGTTTGCTGCCATGGAAGATGCCGGAGTTATCAAAGTTATCTGCCCGATTCCTGACCGTTATCCTCTTCCAAATGTTGCTGATTTTACGTCAAGGCTGAAAGGGTGCAAGGTATTTACCAAGCTGGATTTGACCAAGGGATACTATCAAGTTCCAATGGCCCCTGGAGACAAGCCTTTCGGTCATTTTGAATGGGTGAGGATGCCTTTTCGGACTCAGAAATGCAGGTTGTACTTTTCAACGCCTCATGGACCAGATTCTCAGAGATCTCCCACACTGTTTTGATTATGTGGATGATATACTAATCTCCAGCCCGGATATCATGTCTCATCTCCAACATTTTTGCCAGGTTCTAGTATAAACCCGGACAAGTGAGTGTTTGCAGCTCTGTTACGCGAGCCATGCTGCGTATAGAAAGTCTGTTTGTCGCCCCTGCGTATTTCTGAGTTTCTCCTGAAGATCTGTACGGAATGTATTGTGAAAAA